>NW_027103748.1:0-294966 GCF_902728285.1 Clytia hemisphaerica | reverse complement strand
TGATCATTATGCAGCGTGAAAAATCATTGAATTGTGATATGTAACCATGATAGTGAGGAGGAAGTGCTTTGTTCTAAACCTTTTTTCACTTAGAATGACAGCAGAAAACAAGCAGCTACACCATATTGTCCCATCTGTCCTTGATACGGTAGTGGCAAACACCGTCACTGCATCTGTGGGACTTTGCCGGAGGTGTTGGGGTTTTATGAGCATTGTTACCACATATGGTTTATCTTTGTTTCACATTAAATGTGTGTTTTAGAAATCCGTAAAAAACTTAATCCTATCAAGAACTCTGTAGGAAGACTCCAAGCAGGGAGTCACAATAGAATTTCTTTTGATGCAATGTGATGCCAAAAGCAAACCCAGTGACAACCGAAGACATTTTTTGGTCGAAATGAAAGTCTTTCCTGCTTTACCAACATTAGCAGAACTGAAATAGTGAAGCCTCTGAATGACCATCTCTCCACCCGTTCTATCAATTACCGCCGAAAACTCATCTTCCAACTGCCTAAAACAAACCGTAGGTTCGTGGTGTCATATTTCTCATATCCGAAATTGCTCATAACTGAAATATCTATCCATCTTCTACCCCCAAATATGCAAGACCCCGGTCACAACTTCTTATTCTCTTCTCTTGCATAAACATGATCACGGCCGTTGAAAGAATATCTTTGAACCGTTCAAAGAATCTTCAAATCCCATCCTCTTTAAATTCGGGGGTGTTTCCACCCTTTTCAGCTTGCCAACCATTTTTCTCCTCCAAAACAGCTCTTCACTCCCTTCATTTCAGAACCACCTGCAGAGCGTAAAGATCATTCAAATCGAAAAAACTTTTCATCAAATACAATTCCTTTTCTTGATTTTATAGTGTCAATCATTGTTTTAATGTCGTTTCAAGATGGTAACAAGCTCATTTTAGTCCGTTCTCTAAACTTTCGATTTTCGAGGCCTGCTGACATACTCTGTAGTTTTTCCTCGTCTCACGGTCTTAGGTATTCACAGTCAAGGAGTTTCTATCCTTTTGATCATAACGACGTTCTGTGTCTTTGGCTTCCTTAAATTTTAATTAATGAAGTGCATTAGAACTGATTTTCTCAAGTAATCATAGGGCCCATTATGAGAACGAACGAAAGTATATAAGAAATAAAACTTTAACATTTTTCGGGAGCTCAAATGCATTTTTCTGATTTTTTACCTAGATATCATTCTCATCAACACCCCAAATTCATAACTTTTGCCCAAAAGTTGCCAAAAATCTCAAAAACTTTATTATTTTATAGGGAAGATGAAAACAATTCCCCACTAATAACACCCCTCTACAATAAGGCACAAAGAGTGCAATAATCGTGCAAAAAGTAAGTGCACCCTCGATCTAATCGGATCAATATGATGTACTATGCTATGGATAAATAAATTTCCAATAAAATGTTTATACAAAAAGGGTACTCACCATTGTTTAAAAGTTTGGAGCACATGTTTCAGCTCTAGCAAATACAACAGAAAGACTGATTTGTTACTTCGCAGAAAAAAAAAACACAACATCGAACGTTCGAACGTTCGAATTTTACAGTGCACTCCCCCACAGTTATATGTTGAACTTACCTTATTCAATTACATATGGAAACTTTTAACATCCCGATGTAGAACAAAAGGATGCCTACTTTTGTAGGTATTCGGCCGCTTCAAACAAAGACTTTAATAGTTTGATAGCCAAGACGGTGTGAATAATTTTATTTTTAAACATTTCAGGAATTCGTCCGCTGGCTCAGATTTAGATTCTCAAATTTCAAAGTTTTGCAGGTCTTCGGCCGTTTGTGTAGGTCTTCGGCCGCTGAAAACTGATTCCACATTAAATTTGTAGGTCTTCGGCCGTTAGCGTAGGTCTTCGGCCGCTGGAAAACCGCGCATTAAAGTTTTAAAGGTATTCGGCTGCTAGCGTAGGTCTTCGTTCGTTGACGGAAAAAAAATCCGCGTCGCCGCCGAGTTTCTTTTTCTTTTTCTTTTTGCTTGAATTTTTTTTTCTAAGATAAACTCTGGAAAGATTCGGCGTCTTTAAAACAATAAAACTTTAGTGTACGGAAAAAGTGAAGGATTCTGATCAAATGCACGTAGCCAGATTCTGAGAGATCCGAGTCCTATCTGAGGGTTTCCGTCCAAAACTTTCATTAACGTGTGATGAAAGAATCGATTGGTTCCCAATGATTTTTTAATTTTTGGACCTACCTCCGGGTACCCTGGTGGAGGTTCTATAAATTAACCCATGTCCGTTCGTTCGTTCGTCCGTCTGTCTGTTACCAGCTTTTCTCAGGATTGGCTCGTTGGTTTTCTCTGATTTTTTTGGGCAAATTTTGGCCAAAAACTACCTAAAAATTTTTACAAGTTATAAATTTATTCTTTGATACAGTATGTGGCCCCCAAAACGGTGATCAAATTTGAAATTTCTCTCAAATCTAGAGGAAAAGAGATTTTACAAAAATTTTTGCTGCATGAAAACCTTTAACATCTCTACTTTATTTCCTGGAAGTTCTTTTTCAAAATTTTCAATTTCAACAATATTTTTCAATCGCTTAAAGATAGGTAGCTTTTTTCTAATGGCCCCCAAAACGGAGGTTTGAAACTTTAGCGATTTCTCGAGATATCTTTAAGATATGAATACAAAATTTTGACCATAGTTTTGAAATATGATTTAGAGGGTTTTGGGCATAAATTTATTTGATAAAATTTTTACAGTATACCCTGGTTGTCAAAATGCAGGTTTGGGGCCCCCAAAACGGAGGTGTAGTTAAAATCAAATTATTAAGCCCAGTGGTAATAGGGGGAAAAACTATGAACATATTTGTGCTTTCCCTTAAATTTACGACCCGATGGATGTAAAATTTTCATTTTTTATGAAAATATTCATATTTTCGATATGCAAAGTCCAAACTGAAAATTTAGAATTTTCAAAATGACCCTTTGATTTAACAACGTCTTAATCAAGTTTTAAAACAATCTCTTTTGAAAATAGTTCCATTCGTGTATGGAATTAAGCTGTGAAAATTTTAGAAAAAAAAGCTTAACTGAAACTGAAAATATTAAGCTTTAAAGATCTTTTTTCTCCTATATTTTGCAAAAAAATGACATAATTTGCCGTTTTTGCTGATTCAGCGAAAAATTTTATATATAATGTTAATTTTTTGTTATAAACTATTAACTCAAGGTGATAGGAATAGAATTCCAAGATTTTTTTTTTCTCATATTTAGAACTTTCGGTTTTGTCAATGCTGATTCTAGGGTCCCAAAATACTGGTTGACCTTCAAGATGCTATATCTTTTACGCAGCCTCTAAAGTCACAGATGTATTTGCATTTTCTGAACGGCATTAGGTTTAGAAAGTTTCCTATACCCCGTTTTCATAACTTATTTTCAATATCCAAGGAGCTAGAGTGAGTTATATGCAATTTTTATCTAATTTTGGTGTTAAAATATTTCCTTTAGACGCAAATATGTTATTTTGAATCTGTCTCAAACCAGCAAAAACATGCTCATCTTTAAGTATAACCATCACTCTTTCAAAATAAACAAAAATCGTTTAATTCTGATGAATCTACAAGTCAGAATCTCTATTTTAATGAAAACCTCCGTTTTGGGGGCCGTCTCCGTTTTGGGGGCCATATACTGTATATACTGTAAGATATACTGTTAAATTTCACAATGGTTTTGGACAAATTTTAAAGATATTTGATTGTTTTCACCTAACAAAATTCGTTATATCTTATATTCACTCAAATAGAACATAAATGTTCACAGTCGCTTGAACTTTTGGAGAGTGAAGGAAGGTTATCTTTGGTCCATGGAGTTCGACTGCCCCGGAGGCACAAGAGAACTTAAAACTACCTAAAAATAGGGTTTTTTGGACTTTGTGCATAATCCTGTCATTACTTTTTTCTGATTTTTTGTACAAAGATGGAGGGTAAGATTCTCTAAAGAATGACTGAAGTGGTTTTTCCCGGAAAATTCTTATTTGCCTTAAAAAACCGATTTTCGTGTTTTTGGGAAATTCCCTTTAACCAAATAAGAAAATATAGCTTTTCCGAAAGTTGACTCATTATTTTTTTTCTGATTTTTTGCACAATGATGCAAAATGACAATGCCCAAAATATGACGGAGCCGGATTTTTAAGGAAAACTTTTTTGGGCGAATTTGGGCCAAAAACAGCTTAAAAGGTTTTTTGGGCCTGAATGGTTTAAGTGATTTTCGTATTTGGGGAAATTCCTTTTTACCATTTTACATTATTCAACACACAAGCTTTATTTTTCCATTCTGAATTTTTATTATTTATTTATTAATTATTGTCACTTTTTTCTTATTTTCATCTGATGTTAATCATTAGGTAGGTCCATTCAGCATGTTGCTTGTTTTATAATTTTTTTGTCGTTTTACTCAGGGATAATAGGCAAAGTTTAATTCTGCCGTCCATAGTTGGGGGGGGGGGGGCGGGGTCATGCAAGTCAAAAAAAACATATCTACCAATTTGTCTAAATTATTGGATTTTGGATTTTCCCTTTGGACAGTAAAGATTTAAGAAAAATACTTTTTTCTATCTTTAAATTTTGTTATATATCGATGGTTTGTCCAACGTAAGGTAATAATCGAAAAATAAGGAAGTATCTTTTCGAAAAATATTTTGTATTTCACTTATTACTTAAAGTTTTTTATTATTATTATTATTTTATTTTTTTTGCACTTAGAAAAATAAGGAAAAAAGAATTTGGTCAAATACTCATTAACATATACAGTATCTCATACCGAATTATTTGGCCTGGTGACGAGGGAGCTTTCTTTTCTCAAGTAAATCGCTGCAACGATCGGGAATTGAGCGCTTTTTTGATTTTAGATAAGTGAATTAAGTAAACTATGCTATAGTCTAAGACAAATCACTAAATAAGAAATATGCCCAAAGCTGAAGAAAATTTGCAAACGACTTTTTTGCCGAAATGAGTTTACAACATGGCGTTCTAAATTTACAACGCCATGGTTTACAGGCGTTAGAGTTTACCGGTCGTTTCTTCGAAAGTCTACCACCTATTTTTCCGTATACTGCCATTACGTCGGGAAACTTTGCGCCCATGTATATTTCCCGCCTTTATTATCCCTGTAACAACGGACGATAATGAATGAAGTAGAGTAGCTTTAGTCATTCCGGCTGCCGTACTTTTTGGAGAGGAAAGAAAAAAGAAACGTATTTATTTGTAATCATCGATCGCTTGACCACACTACTAGACCCAATCCCCACCTCGCTTCTTCCTTCTTCATTTGCGGCCACAAAGAAAGCCGCGTTTTCTTATATTGCCACCCTAACACACACATACATAGCCGAGTCTCTCCTCTAGCTCGGTCAGTTATATGACTGACGTCTAGGCTAGATTCTCTCATCAAGAGGCGGACCTCTATTAAACAAGCCGCCCAGATACTATACCGGGTGCGCCACAAAAAAGTTTCTCTCTTTAAAACTGATTTTCTCGAAATCTAAAAGTTTTAAACGACCCATTCCTATTTCATCGGAAAGAAGGAAGATAAACTTAAATTTTGATGGGTCACTTAATAAATTCGGTTCATTAGATCGAAAGTTATGTTCAACTGAATAAAAAATTTACTTTCTGAAAGTGCTCAATAACGTTAAAAATCGACCTATCGAATTAGACAGAAGCAAAATTACATGATGCATCAGTATTTTCGTTACAGTCATTAAAAATGATAATTACCTGCCTAAATGACCTTTTGTTATAAAAAGGAATGTTGAATTGCAATAAAAGAAAGAACTCCGTCGAAAAAAGCCAAAAAATCTGGTAAAATTCATAAAAGTACATTAAATATGGGTTTCGAGGTATATCCAGGCTTACATAGACTTTATCCAGTCTGGAACCAAAAATCTGAGGAAAATCTTGGTAAAGGTAAATTAAAATGATTTTGATGAATATTTTAAACCCTTTCGACCCATCATTTTCAAGGTTTATGTGTTTTAAATTACTGAAAAATGCTCTTAGTCATGTAAAGGCTAATGCAATTGTCAATTTTTAAATAAAAATTTGATAGGTCGATTTTTAACTTTTTCGGGCACCTTCAGAAAGAGCATAACTTCCAATCTAATAAACCGAATTTAATAAATGACCAATCAAAATTTAAGTTTATTATTCTTCTTTCAAATGGAATAGGAATGGTTCTTTAAAAGTTTTTAGATTTTGAGAAAATCAGTTTCAATGAGAGAAACTTTTTTGTGGCGCACCCGGTACATTATAGACACTATAGATAGTTTGAGGAGACAAGTAAAAGTACAATTTATTCACGTGTCCTCCTTATGTCTGTATTCTGTGCAGCTTTTCGAAGACTAATCTCAAATTACAGATTTCTTCGATTATCTTATTATTGAAACTTCACTGCTAATATTTGGAAATTAAAAGTCGGGTAAAATTTTTGGACGGGTTAAAAAAGAGGGAAAAGTTGAATTTAAGTTACTACCCCAACATGCTACAATCTTTCAAGAAATATGTTGAGAATTCCGGTTATTTTGACGTTTTTCGAGATTTAAAGTTCAGGCAAAAAAGCCGATTTTGGGCTATCTCTTTAGTTTAATCGAATATTTCAATTTGAGACGGGTAGGCAGACTTCCAGGCTATATTCGGAGCCTTACTGGACCATTTTTGAACTTTTGGATCCTAAGATCCTAAGGTCCTCCTAAGTCTTAAGTCTAGCGTTAAAACTCAGAGTTAAAACTCTACCCTTCGAACCTACTTTAGAGCACTTACAAATCGATTGTGGTTTCAAAACTTCCTGGGGAATTTCCCGTTTGTCTCAAATATTTCTTGAAGGATTGTAGCTCCCATTTTAGACATTTATTGACATTTGTAATAGATTGTTTAGTCATCAAGAATGGCTTTCCTCTATACTGCAGATAGTGGATTTTTTTATTCATGAAGCCATGACCAGCTAATTTTTATTCATAGTCATACATTCATTGCATCTGTCAATGCCATGGCAACGAGCGTTAGAATTGTGAAATTATTTCTCCTTTGAATAATTTAACTGATTTCAAATTAGGAAAATAAACGTTAGAAAGGAAGCAATGAAAATTAATGAAATGGCTGAATATTTTTTCTCAAAGTGAAAAAATGTTTTGTATAATACTTTACTTTGCTGAATTAAACTTTGCTTTGTCGTTGGATTTTGCTCAAGTCAATTTGGGTGACTCGATATTTTTGAAGCCAGCATTGGGGTATGGAATAGACGTGAATCTAAGAGAAGGTTTATCGGGCTGGAATAAGTCTTTCACAACTTCGAATCTGCAAAAGTGTCCAAATCAATGTCATTTGAATGCGGAATGCAAGTCAGCTGTTTATGATGCAGATGCAGGCGTCTGCAATTTGAAGGATGTCAACCGACTTTCTCCGAACGCTGAAAGATAACAGCTTTGTATTCTATGGCAAACGTACCGTTCCTTTTGAAAGGGTGTAAAGAACGCTGGTTCGAAATGCATTTGATTGTAAAGATGTTTACGACAAAGGGTACAAGAAAAGTGGAGTCTATGTTGTTGGTTCGTCAACTGTAAATCAATATCATTCACTTTTGTGTGAAATGGAGCTTGCTGGTAAGATACCTTTATTAAAAGAGAGTTTTAATAATTTTTCATAATCAAAGTCCTCCGAGCCGCCGTGACAGTTGCTTTCTAAAACAATGAATAGACAATACTTCACTATCCACCATTTCATTCGATGTTTATCCAGAGTCGCTAATAATTCCACCCTATAAATTAACCTCTGTCCGTCCGTCCGTCCGTTCGTTACCAACTTTTCTCGATATTGAATCATAGGAATCTTTTAATTTTTGGTACAAAGGTGCAAAATGGTGATGGCCAAAATATGACAAAGCCAGATTTTCGAAAAAAAATTTGGGGGGCAAATTTAGGTCAAAAAACGGCTAAAAAATGGGTTTTTTGGACTTAATGAAGAATTGGATCATTAATTTTTTCTGATTTTTTGCATGAAAGTAGGGTACCATCATAAGTAAAAGATGGCTCAAGCAGATTTTTGCAAAAAGATTTTGTTGGCTCACAAAACGCATATTTATCTATAAGAATCACTATTAATAAGCATGCATCAATGTTCTTAGTCAAATTACTCAATTCTTTTATGAGATAGATGTTTTTTTGCTCATGAGGGCTTACTTTTGAAGAATATGTGTGTTTAGACATGAAATTTTGGTTGCTTGGCGTGTTTTTATAGAAAAACTGGCCAAATTCGATATTCTTTTATAAGCACATTATCAATTACTTAGGTATTAACTTTTCTCGAGATTGGCTCTTTCATTCTTTATGATTTTTTGCACAAAGATGCATAACTATAAACCCTCGAATGTGACGAAGCTCGATTTTTGGGAATTTTTTTTTGGGTAAATTTCAGCTAAATAACGGCTAAAAAAAGGGTTTTTTGGACTTTGTGAAATATTGGATCAATTTTTTTTCAGAATTTTTGCATGGAAGTAGGTAAAAGATGGCTCAAGCAGATTTTTGTAAAAAATAATTTTTCAGCTCAAAAAACGCATCTTTATCTATAAGAATCACTATTAATAAGCATACATCAATGTTCTTAGCCAAATTACTCAATTTTTTTGATGAGATGGATGTTTCTTTTGCTCGCGAAGTCTTGAAAGAATATATGAAAGAATATTTCAAGAGCATGAAAATTTGGTTTCTAAACGTTTTTTCTTAATAAGAAACAAACGACTAATTTTAATAGATCATCACTATTTGTGTTCTGAATGATTGTTTAACGGTCATGCTCACGTAGATATCAATTATATATGAGTTGAATGCATAACCAGGTAGGTCCATAAAAGTATCACTTGTTCTTCTTTTATTTTCTTTACACTTTACAGGAGGTGGGTGGACAGTTCTTCAACAACGTGTCGATGGTTCAGTGAGTTTTGATCGAGAATGGGTGGCCTACAAACATGGCTTCGGTACTTTCAATGGAAACTTCTGGCTTGGAAACGATCGCATTCACAACTTAACGACATCAAACATTCAGAACGAATTGCTTTTTGACTTGACCACTCTAGATGATTCGAAATTTTATCCTGCCTATGACAACTTCAAAGTGGATGGAGAAAATGAAAGATATAAATTGACCGTCGGTGGTTACGTCAATAAAGAAATGACAGGAGATTCGTTTACGTCATCAATGGCTGATTCATTGGACTATCACAATGGAATGGAATTCAGCACAAAGGATAGAGATCATGATACCAAGGCTGACCAGAACTGTGCTGCGACCAGACAAAGTGGTTGGTGGTTCATAGGCTGCTGGAGGGTCAGTCTGAACGGTGTGTATGGAGAATCTGACACCAAAGCCATGGGGTGGACCTCGATCACTAACCCAACTTCTTCAGGTCACACTCAACACTTCAAATACACACGAATGTTGGTCAGAAAGAAGTGACAACCCATGGTTACAAAAAAGACACGGTAAAGGATTTTGATCAACCGCACCTAGCCAGATTCTGAGAGATCCGAGTCCTTTATCTCAGGGTTTCCGTCGAAAACTTTCATTAACGTGTGGTGAAAAAATCGATTGGCTCGCAATAACTTTTTAATTTTTTAATAATTTTTTTGTCTTTTTACTCAGGGATAGGCAAAGTTTAATTCTGCCGTCCATAGTTGGGGAGGGGGTCATGCAAGTCAAAAAAACATATCTACCTATTTGTCTAAATTATTGGATTTCCAGTCACATCGGTTTCTTGCTGCTAGACCAAAACGAGCAAGAACTAAAAACTTATTCTCTATTTAGTCAAAAATCTAACTTCTATTTAATAAAATCAAACATCCAACTTTTGAATTTCTGATTTTCTCTTTGGACGGCAGCATCAACTAACAGTAAAGCTTGATAAAAATAACTTTTGTAATCTTTAAATTTTGTTATGCATCGGTGGTTTGTTTGTCCAACGTAAAGTTTTTAGTATATTACCCGTCGAAAAATAAGGAAGTATCTTTTCGAAAAATATTTTGAGCACTTTGTATTTCACCTATTACTGAAAGTTTTTTTTTATTTTGTTTTATTTTTTTGCACTTAGAAAAATAAGGAAAAGAGAATTTGGTCAAATACTGACTAACATATACAGTATCTCATACCGAATTATTTGGCCTGGTGACGAGGGAGCTTTCTTTTCTCAAGTAAATCGCTGCAACGATCGGGAATTGAGCGCTTTTTGATTTTAGATAAGTGAATTAAGTAAACTATGCTATAGTCGAAGACAAATCACTAACTAATTAAGTAAGTAAGTCTGCGACCGCAGTCGGAGGCGACCCGAAGGCTCCTCTTTCGATAGCTACCCGAAGGTAGGGGAGGGTGTCACTAATTCTCCCTGGATTGCTCCACTTACCCTTGATCCTTCTCTTAATCGCTGAGCATCAAGCAGAGAGGCATCAAGTACCATTTTGGAAATCTTTGGTATGATCCGGCTGGGGGTTAAACCCACAACCTTTCGCACCGTAGCAGGATGCTCTACCACTGCACTACGGTCGCTTTTAACAGAGGCCCGCCTCTTAATGACTAAGAAATATGCCCAAAACTGAAGAAAATTCGCGAACGACTTTTTTGCCGAAAAGAGTTTACAGGCGTTAGAATTTACCAGATCTATCACCTATTTTTCCGTATACTGCCATTATGGCGGTAAGCTCTGCGCACATATATGTTTCCCGCCTTTATTATCCCTCTAATAACGGACGATAATGAATGAAGTAGAGTAGCTTTAATCATTCCGGCTGCCGTACTTTTTGAAGAGGGAAGAAAAAAGAAACGTAGTTATTTGTAATCATCGATCGCTTGACCACACTACTAGACCCAATACCCACCTCGCTTCTTCCTTCTTCATTTGCGATCACACAGAAAGAAGCGTTTTCTCATATTGCCACCCTAACGAACGCATACATAGCCGAGTCTCTCCTCTATCTCGGTCAGTCAAAATGACTGACTTCTAGGCTAGATTCTCTCATCAAGAGGCGGGCCTCTGTTAAACACGCCTCCCAGATACCATACATTCTCTAGTCTATACTACAGGGCCTCTGTTAGACAAGCCCGGGTATCTTCTAAGATTGACCCCAATACGTCCGCTTCACTTGTATATAGCATTCCTCAGATATACTATTAGAATAAATATGATCAGGGTCATAAGGCTCACCCTCCTGTGTCCTCCGCCCATTAACTTAGTTTTTAACTTTACAAATACACAGGAACTGAAGAAAAGACTGCATCAAAACCAACTCGACCAACCCGATCATCTACTTTTAAAAGCTTCCGACTTTTGGTGTTTTCAATGCAACGTTGGATTCACAAATAAGAAAAAGGGTGCACACGAAGATCATAACTATAAAACACTGACAGAACACGACTTGAAAAATCCAAGTTTATTTTTATCGCCAAAAGAAAACAATAAATCGAACGCAGTAAGTGAAATCTTATATTTATGTCAGCTGATTTCCTTATAGTCTTATTACTGAGATCCCTTATTGTCAGCCTTCTGAAACTTCGTAAGCATGTGAAGCGTTTTACCATACCTTTCATCCGGTGTGTCCAATCGGCCCGAAGAACAGCCCTAATAGTAAGGAGGGCAATCCTTAGGATCCCCAGTATCTTTCGTTGGGTGCAACCCCATGTGACTGGGAGCTCGCAAATTTATCCTTGCAAAACCTCTTACATCAAAAGACTGACGAAAAACAGGCAAAACTTCTAACCACCAAAATTAACAACAATAATTGTTATCATCGTATGGAACTTTAAATTCGGAGCAAAAAATTCTTACTCTCAAACACAGAAAAAGATCTGGACATTTCAAGTTCTGTGTGAAATCTGTTATGTTCTAGGCAAAATTTGACGTCGATTGCAATCTACTTGACAGAATTTTCGAAAACCTGTATTTTTTGATACATTGAATGAGTAACCTCTGTTCCTCTGTTCTGTTGTCCTGTTACATTGGATATTTCAACACTAATTTCACTACAAATATTTTATTCCATTTAGCAATATTTCTTCGACAAATCATCCAGCAATTTTCTTTTGCGAACGATCAAAAAGTTAGATTATCAAAGGGTCATATGCATCGGTGCTCCAAGGTAAGTGAGATATAATGCTTATCATTGTGCAGCGAATTGTAATTTTTTTATATGTTTACCTCCTACCGGATAATTTGGTTCATTTGGTTCAAGTATGATTAAAGAGCCCCCCTCCCCAGCGGTAACTCTGATCACGATCTCACGCAATTTTTTTGTTTTCAATCACGATCATGAAAATCAGCAAAAAAATGGCTAATCACGCATCCTTTTGATAAAGTCACGTTTTGACCTTTCATCACGCAATCGAGAAAAACAAATTTTCAAATCACGTAATCACGCCACACAAAAAAAGTCCCTATCACGTCATCACGCAAACCGCTCGGGGGGGGGGGGGAATCATTGTAGGAAACAGAAATGATCTTCTCATACACAATGTTTACTTGTTACCCCAAAACCTTTTGATTTTTCTTGCAGAATGTTCGAGTTATTACGGCAAGAAGACGGAATCACGACAATCCTTCTTGACATCGATAAAAGACTGGTGAGTAGTGATCGAATCATCCAGTATCGCCAAACGCGCAACACAGTGAACAATTATCTCTCGCGCAAAGCGTGATTAGCGAAATTTATTTTAACCAAATGTAAGATTTCTTGCTGCAAAAGTTTCTTTCCTTAAAGTACAGCTGTCTTTCTTTACTCAGGGTCATTTTTATAGCAAGGAATGTTTTCTTCAATACAACATGTTCAATAATTACTTCTTCAACGCGACCAACGGTGAACAGAGACTACGTGAACTCATTTGTGCTGGAGATACAGATAGAACGCTGATGGTCGTTGACCCTCCTTTTGGTGGCCTGGTCAATATTTTGGCCAACACTTTCCGTCAAATATGGAAACTGGGTAGGTCCACAATTATAACCATTTACTATTTTAATAGAGTCACACTTTACCAATCATTGCTCATTCCCAACGTGGTTGCAATCTTTGGGGAAAAAAAGGAAAGTGGGATATTTAGGTTGGAAAGATAAGAGATACACCTCTTCCAGTAACCCCTGTTTAAAAGAATACCTTACCGGCCCTTTTTTAAACCGAACTTAGTTAGCGTTATTTAAATTTACATTTTTCAAAATGATGCAAAAATGCAATGATTAACAATGATTTATCTTAGCAGTTTACTGCCAAATAATTACAATATAAACTATAATTTCTTTACCGTCACTGTTGAATAATTCTTCTTCGTTTCAGGACCATCCGAGATGATAGACACATTTTTTACTTTTCCGTACTTCTTGGAATCCCACGTCAAAGATAGTCTCCCTAACTTCAATATGTTGGATTATAAGGTAAAGAGAAATCTACTGTCTGTCTGTCTGTCTATCTGTCCATCTTCTTCTATCATTTTTCAACTACAGTGGAGTCTTATAACTCGAACACGCACGGGGAATCCATATTTGTTCGAGTTATGGAAATTTCGAGTTATGGAGTAAGGGGAGAAGGGGGTACTGGGTACTGGCAAAATGGGTTCCTCTTTCATACACTCGAAAGTCATACCCGTCCTTTCGCAAACCTAGAGTCTCGCACGGTATAATTATTTGTTTTAGATTGATAATAACACCTTTATTACCATCTTCATCTGTCACAGGTAGGGTATGAAAACCACAATGTTTATAACAACGATGGAAAGAATCAGAAAGGCTCACCTGTCCGCATTTTCACAAATGTCAAACCAGAAAAAGTGGAACTACCCAAAGATGAATATAGGTAATTTATTACTGAATTTCTTTATTCATAAGATTGACATATTATAATATTTTCATCCCCTTAACTGAAATCACATAGTTCCTTTTTAAAGTCCCTAATTTTATGGACGATAAAAGCGTTATATAATAACAAAAAACTCGATAAAACCTTTCTCTAAATATCATTGTGATTGTTGATGGTGAATTTCTTATAAACTTTTGTTTTTAGATTTTGCAAAGAATGTAAGAGATATGTGTACAAAGCGAATCAGCATTGCAATATATGTAAAGGTTGCATGTCAAAGGTATGCGACTTATCTGTAACCATTATCACGATTACGTAGGATGCTCAGAAAAGGTGTTGATAGGACCATGCCAAGAAACGTCAAAGCTGTAGAACCGTTGATCACGACCTAAACTATACGTGTAAAATGTAAAAGTTTGTCTCAGAATTAATTCGGAGACAATACAAATAAGGAACTGCGCTTTAATCTGCTTTAATTACCATCAAAGTTATTCTTGATCTTACAACAATATTGCTGTCAAAATGTTTTTAAATATTCATTTTATATTCTTTTTTTTCACAGGATGGAAGAACATATATTCATTGCGAGCAATGTACCAAGTGTGTCAAACCAGGCGAGTCTTTTTTTAATATTTAATTCAAATTTGATTTTCATTTTTCAATGATTTTGGTGTTAACAGACAGTCAGGGATAAGTTCAAATTAGCCGATAGTAAGTTTGAACATAATTCGACTAACAGAGATATTTGATAGGTGGAACATTATGGCACAAAGCAAAACATCACTGCATTAGGCAAATGAATGAGAGCCCATTGCATACACTCCAGTTATTTTCCTCTTTTGGCTCATCATATTTTAACTTAGATGGTAGATGACTGTGTATTTTTCTTTGCATTCAATCTTTTGATATGATAATTTGAAAGCGTAATAACTATTGGTTGCAAGAACCACGCTGCACTGCTCTTGTTTTGAATATTGAAATTCTCCGGATACATCGCATGCGCACTGAGGTTTTAATGAAACAATAGAGAGTTTTGAAACCTAAGCCAATCAGATGTTAAAGCCTGTGTTTTAAACATTCTTTTATTTGCCTTTAGTGTCATACTTTTGATACGAATGTAGATTATGATTTAAATAACATTTTAATGGTCATTCTGTATATATTTTTCGTGTAAACAATATTTCGACCTGCTTGGTGCAGGTCTTCGTCAGGTCTAAACAATACAAACGGTTGAAGGCGCTACCTTGACTTTTTTGACGTCAAAAAAGTCAATGTAGTGTCTTCTCCCTAATGTGCGAGAGCATTGGCTTCCAAAACTTAGATGTCACATACTGACCATCGTCTAAATCAATGTTTAGAAAAAGGGGTTACGCGCGCTCCAGAACGCTTAAGTACGTTCCTCCACTCTGTTTGCATAGCAAAGACATGTGAGAGTGACAAAAACAAGCCGTAAATGTCACGAATTTAAGTTGCGAAGCGACCCAGAACCTCCTCGATTTGCAAGTTGCAAACAAAAAAATTGAATGACAAACAAACGCCGTATATTAAAGTAAGATGAAAACACTAGACACTCTCAGAGGATCTTGAATTTAAAGAGTTGTCGCAATAAACAGACTGTACCCTTATAATCATAAAGGTTGGTGAGTCCAGTCAAAACACAGATTTGATCTGTAGCGTCATGCTTCACCTTACACCTTTACTTTACAAAATGGAGAAAGTTTTACAATAAACCAAGGAAAATATCAAAATTTCTGAGAGATGAATTTTTTGGAATACTATCATGTGTAAAAATGCTGAAAAAAGGAAGAAAAGTTTAGTACAGACCTTTTGCTATCCGCAATGTCATGTCTGAATGAATAAAAAACTCAAGCAGCTTCTGATAATATTTAAAATCCACTTTAACTAATTATACATTAGTGAATTAATGTTTTAATGTTGAGTTTTTAATTATTTAATATGAAATCGTAAATAGCAAAAGGTCTATTTCCAAAATATAATTCTTTTAAATAAGGGACCACAAATACAGGAAGGCCTTCTGAAGAATATGGGTCATACCTGGTCAGCAAGTCAGTATATAATAAAACTTAAATCTCTGAAAATCTAGGATCAGAAGGTCAAGATCTAAAAAATTTGTGACATTTTAAAGCACCAGACTTTTTCCTCTTTATTGATGAATGATATTTGTGTCATTTTCATTGTGATATTTTGAATTCATTTAAGTTTTGAGATGAATTTACAAATACATTTTAAAATTTTCAACTTGTTCAGTTGCAAATTCAATACCATTACTTTTCTATTTTGAAAAAATAGGGTCGGTCAGGCCTGCAGAACAATTAATTTGGTCTCACCTAATGCCAAAAAGAAAAAAAATTCAAACCAGGGAAACGATTTCATTCTTCCAAAAAAATGCAAAAAAGGAAAATTCATGACAAAAGTATTACAGTAAACCACATTTTAGATGCATGTGAAGGAAAGGTCATAAGGCGTCAATCACATATAAGTTGTGTTTGCGTCATTTCCAGCCCCAAAAAGTGAGTTGGTCGGTACTAAAATCGTCGGAAAAGTGCGCTCTGAACCTAGGCAGTCGGTCAGCACTAGAATCATCGGAAAAATGCGCCCTGAACATAGGTTTGTTCGCGCGGCAAGAATTTTCAAGCGCACTAGCTGCATTATGATCTTTGTTACATATCACGGTTGCAAAAAACAGTCGCATAGCGCTTTTTAACGCAAACAATCTTTGAAAAATTACGGACGGAAAGCTTCTTTGAACTAACACTGGATGATCCAATCGGCGACTAACGATGAATGTATAAAATGCTTTGAAAAATATTGGTAAAAAATCCGATAGATTTCCCACTTTCCGACTGAAAAGTGTCGGATTTTTAAGATGAGTCGGTCGGACGACGCGAACACAACTTATTTGTGATCTACGCCTAAGTCATAATTCACGACAAAAGTTTTCCAAGTTTTAAACGCCCGATGAAAGAAATCACCAAATTCATGACAAAAGTTTTCCCCATTTTAAACGCATGCGAAGGAAAGTTTATAGTTCACGACAAAAGTTTTCCCCATTTAAAACACATGCAAAATAAAAGTTAATAGTTACGACAAAAGTTTTCCCCATTTTAAACGCATGCAAAGGAAAAGTTCATAGTTCACGACAAAAGTGTTCCCCATTTTAAACGCATGCAAAGGAGAAGGTCATAGTTCAGCCACGACAAAAGTTTTCCCCATTTTAAACTCATGCAAAATAAAAGTTAATAGTTACGACAAAAGTTTTCCCCATTTTAAACGCATGCGAAGGAAAAGTTAATAGTCCACCACAAAAGTTTTCCCCATTTTAAACGCATGCAAAGGAAAAGTTAATAGTTCACGACAAAAGTTTTCCACATTTAAACGCATGTGAAGGAAAAGTTTATAGTTTGCAATAAAATTTTGGTGTTTGTGCGGTGATCTCCAATTGTCTACATCCATATTCAATGGGATTAGCTAACTTTTTCAGAAGTTAACGTTCTTTGTTGGCCATGTCCTGTGCTGTGAGCGTGATGTATATTCAAGTTCAAGTTTCAAGTTTATTTTCGTTTTACGAGCTTGTTAAAAATGTATTCACGAAAACCATCCAAGAAAAGAGGGCTTGGAGAACTGAATTAAAGAAACAAATATTTTGTCCCATGTTTTTCAGGGGCAATGGTGAATTTCTCTGTTGTTCACGAGAATTCATATTTGAGATGGTGGATATTGAAAAACTTTGATTAATTTTTTGTTAGCTAATAAATTCAAATACAACGTATGCGTTTTATAACTGAGAGTGATGATACAGCTACAGGTAAAAAATATTCAAAATGCTTTTAGTTGTTAGTTGTACAGTATACTGGTCTTTTGGGTGTTGCTAGCGCTAGCCTAGGTAATTTAAGGCCAACAACCCTCAAGTTGGAAAATCCAGGGGCAATGTTGTAGTTGAATAGTGCTGCTATACAAAATTTTATACTTCCCTTTGTACTGTTGATTGGTGCTGCCCTGTCGATCTGTTTGTTTGGTGCTGTCTACTGTTGATGAGGTATATATGAAGAAATTTGACTTGAATACAAGCTTCTTTGCATTGATACTCAAAATTCTATATTCAATTATAACATAGAATATGGTCCTTGTGGAAATAGCTCGGAGGAGAAAATTCCACAAATTTCAACAGAAATTGCTTCGGTCATTGGTCAACCAGTCATCTTTACGTAACTAATGGTAACGGATGAGCATTTTTGAGCAATCTCATCATTTAAAATATAAAGCACTGAGGATCCTTCACTTGCGATCGGAGTGATCTGAGGATTTAAAAATTGATACGAAAATTGATGTCATGTAGTCATACACGAACCTTGAATTTTGAAAGTGGTTGAGCGATATACAGGAACTTAGTCGACCGCGCGCACATTATACCAAAGGAGACGCGCTGCGCGCGTAATTAAGACCATGGTCACTATGTGGCGCCGTCTGACGGAATTGGATATTCTTTTGAATTCTTTTATTTGAAATCTCTAATGATAAACATCTTTTGTGAAAGTTGTCTATCATGTTCAAACCTATTAATAATAGCCCCCGGTGGGGGCTACTAGTGGCCGCCTATAGCAGTGCCTATAGACCAAGGGTAAGGCCTTAAAGCCTTTAGCTGTCCTATTGTGTAGACTAGAACCACGCGAGATCAAAGAATGAATAAATAATTTTCAATATTTTTTCATCAAAAGGATGGTTGCATTGCACTGAATGTAAACAATGCCTTCCACACGATCATAAATGTTCCAATAAGTAAGCATGTTTTTCTCTGTACATGTCCCTCTAGTAAGTGTCTACTTGAATGTTACCCAGTTTCCTATCATAAGGTTTTCAATTACTACTTTCCGAGTATACTGGCTAACGAGGTCTAGAAGTCTGTTAATCTGTATTTGTGTTGCTTTTGATAGCTACCCTTTGACATTGTAATATTTTCCGGTTTAGCCTTAAATCAAAATCAGCATGTCATGTCTGTGGTGAGAAAGATCATAAACGAAAAGATTGTCCAAAAAGAAAAGGGTAACGAAAATATTTTCTACATATCTTAAATAGTCGCTAACGTTTTTGTTAAAGATGAATTGAGTCAGACTTTTAGGCGTGCATTGAATTAATTGTAACCACGTCCTCTATATTTGTTTTCACTAAGTATATTTTGCTCCCCGACTGTTTTGCGCCTTTAAGTGATGATTACCTGTATATGGAATTTCAGGATAATTTATAATGCAATATTGTATTCATGCGATTTGAAAGTGGACACAAACTGCTTTTAAATTAGGCCAATAAATGTAAGGAAGGTCTAGAAAGGTTTTACTTTCGTTATTTAGGACTATATCTTCTGAATCACAAACCAAGGCTTCCCACAAGAGGAAGATGAAAAGCAAGAAGCACAAAGCTGCAAGTAAAAAGAACAAAATCTGAAGAAGGTGATTGCTTTTGATCAATTTTAACTAGATTTTTCGAAAACAAAAATTAGGAGTAATATTATGTAATTGTGTATGTACATTGAATTTTAAAAACATGAACTAAAAATTGAAATAAAAACTAATGAACTAAGAAAAAAATTTGTCTATTTACAATCAATAAAAATTTACTAACAGTTAGCAGTGTTTGTTATCATTTGAAATTATTCCAGCCTCAAATCGAATGCCATTCAGTAACATTACTTTATTGTTTAAAAACCTCTATTCGTCTTAGCTGGGACCCTAGTGCATGAAAGTTTTCTCCTGGTATAGTCTTTCTGTTTACCCACCGGCCTCTTGTGACACGATTCCATCAGTGAAGCGCTTCTTTAATCCCTTCAAAATTTCTCAACTTTTCAACCTTTTGTCACGTGCGAGAGCCAGAGAATCTTGGGATTGCACTTCTCCTTGGTGATTCATTGGAACAAGTATACTTCATCGTTGGTTTGTAAACAAAAGAGCGCTCCTCAGAAGGAGAGTGTATGACGTTTGTCGAATACATCTTACTCCCTGTTCTCGTCAAGAGCTCACGATCAGAACATCTAGCGCTTGCCTCAGAATCGGTATTTTCGTCTGACGTAAATTTGGCAGATTCCGTATCACTAGTATGGGTTTCACTTGTTACTACGGGAACGTCAAAGGATAAAGAACCGTCCGTTCCGCATAAATCAAATCGATTGGTTTGTTTTTTCAATGGTCGGTCCTCGATGTATTTGAATGTCTCGATAACCTCTTCTTCGTAAGTAAATCCACCCATGGGTACCTTTGTAACAGTTCTGGTTGATCGAGGCGGGATGTTGTTAACAGTGGGTTTCTCGTTCGTTTTTGTTATTTGAGATATCCCATTTTGTTGGTTGGCTTCTTGGACTTTCTTCTGTCGTTCGCTGTGTAAAATAAAGCATTTATTATGATGATGTAAAAACAAAGACAGCCTTATATAGATGATAGTTTACATATTTCAACGAACTATGACAAAGTGTCCCAAAACAAAAAAATACATTTTCGGCCAAATAATATTTAATAAATAAGATCAATAATATAAATCAGGTCAAAAAAAGAAACGAAGGGTACACACTTTTTTTATAAGAATAGTGTACTTTGGATGAGGGTCAAGTATTCTTAAGAAAGTGCCAAAATTGAGGGTGAAATGTTCTTAACGTATTCTTACTTTTTTAGACTTGACTTTTTTACTAACATGAGAAATGATCAATTTGAGAGTTTTGGACTTTTGAGTGAACTTTTGGGTTAAAATTACATTTCTTCCTCAAAGCTTAAATTCAAGTGTAACAAAGGAAGCAGTTTTTTCTGTTAATCAAATACAAAATGACTATATTCTTATCAAATTCTGTGACACTCATCCTAGAGGGTATTCTTAGGGTATTCTTACGACTTGGCCAATTTTCACTCTGATATTCTTATAGAAGATATTCTTATAAAAAAATGCGTGTAGTTATAAATACTCACGCAGTTTTTTCTCCGTCGATGCTATCAATAGTATTCGCATCACTACTGTACACGTCATCCGCAAAACTGAACCCCTCTCTTAACCCCAAAGCTGCTGGACAACTTGCTCTCCTTAGATGTCGGACAGCTTCCAAATCTTTCTGCAAACGATCATTCTTTCGTTGACGTTTCATCACGTCTCTCTGGTTTTGTTTGTTGGTGTAGCTTGCGTCTAGAAGCTCTTTGTTACTTTTGAGGTCGCCGTCCCCGTTTAAGATGCCGAAATATCGTTCGTGATGTTCGAAGCTGTCGTAACTATCGTCCTTAGAACGTCGTGGTAGTCGAAGACCGTGTCCGTGCGCCGTTGATGACGTGTCGGGAGATTGCGTGAACGTGACGTTTCGGTTAGAGATCAAGATGCGTTGATCGAAACGTTGACGTAATGCGTGTTCCTCAGCTTTTGAAAGTTGTCCTGATTTAATGATTGGTGTAGCGATAATAGTGTTCTTTTTCATTTGTTGTTGAAGGTTTTTCTTGTTGACTTTCTCTTGTCTTGTCAAATGTTTGATTCCCAAAACACTGTCCTGAGATATGATCTTTGGTGTCTTCTCTTCTGCTTTAGTTGCTGTGTCGTCTTCGGTAAAACAGATTAAAGGTTGAGGACTGTTCTCGTAAGGGAGTTTGGTGCTGTTTTTCTTTGAGTTGAAGCCACATTGAGGTGCAGTTACGCCATTCACTAGACACTTTGAAGCCTCTTTTTGTTCGTGCTGGCTAATTTCCAATGCTATCAAATCGATTAATTCTTTCTCTGAGAGATTCGATGCGTCCAAATCGTAATTGGCTTGCGTTTGCAGGTTTGTTCCGTGTTGCTGTTGTTGTTGGTTTTCGTTCGTTTGATTGTTCTCGAATTGCGTGATATCGAATGTGGGTAATAAAGCTGCTTGAGGGACAGCTCTTGGTGGAAGATCGTCACGAGGTTGAGTAATTGATCGGTATTGTTCCCTTTGTTCTCTTTCCTGTTGTTGAATGCGAGATATTTCACGGAGCTCTTCTTCCAACGTCTTGCTGTTTTCCTCAATCTGCGAGATGTTCTCGAAGAATTGCAACTCGGCAATACGCTGATTGTTTTGTTCAATTATCTGATCCAGTTGTTGTGATTCCTCTCTCGCTTGTTTGTTTTTAGTGGAGTTCACTTTCGCTTTCGTTTTTGCTTTGGCAACCATTTTGGATGACGTTGTCTTTTTTTTCTTCTTTTTGGTAGTTTTAGGTTTGTATTTGTTGTTGGGCGGGAAGGAGAATCCGCCACTGATGACAATACGCTCGTCGTGTGATGATGTAGTTCCAGAAGAATCCGCCCTTACCAAGGGAGGCTTACTGAATGGTGAATCTGTCGTTTCGCCCTCCTTTATTGCTGGCGTTTTCACTTTTTGATCGTGGAGAATGATAAAGCATTCTTGTTTTGGTTTCGGTCTTTTTGGTTTCTCTCTCATCACGATTCGTGGACTTTTGACTTTACTTTTTCGCTGTGATGGAACGGCTAGACTTGCAATCTTTTTCTTCTTTTTTGCGACTACTTTCTTTTTAGGTTTATCAGTTTTGACCACTGGTTGATCTTCAACTTCCTGGATGTCTTGTCTGCCATCTTTTTCATCTAATTGTGTGACGTCACTTTTCGGTTTCTTTTGGATTGTCTCTTGCAACATGCGTGGCGAATGGCTTCTACTTCTTTTCTTTCTCTCAACTTCGACTTTGGTTGATCGCTCTGGGGATTTACTTCTTGATCTTGGTGAAATCTGATCTTTGCCTTGATTAGACAAATCTTCCATATCGATTGGATAGTTCACCTTTTTGGGTAAGTGAGACGAACAAATGATGGGGAAAAAGTTGTAAGGCATGATTTGGTTTTGGATCAATTTACTCGGCGTGTTTTGCATGACTTTATCAACATATGGCTCACCATTGTCGATACTTGGTATGTATACTTTACTGCTTTTTCCAATTGCAATGGCTGGCAATTTACTGCTCTCTGAATCTTTAGAGGGTGACAAAGGCTCTTTGATTCTTTCTTCAGTTTTCTTGCTCTGAGACATGGTTTCTTTCATTTTGACATCAACTTTCTTTATTGTTTGCTCTTTTTGCTCCTTATTTTGAAAAGTAACGTGATGAGGTGATGACTGCTTGCCTTTCACTGGTTTTCGATCACCACTGTCGTCATCCATCAGTGCCACAGCTGAACTCCTTGGAACATAATCTTCCTCCATGGTCACGTGATAGGGGATAGCTGCTGGTTGGACTGCACATTTTGGAATCTGTTTCTCAGCACCTTTCAATGGTTTCACTTCACTTGAGGGCGGTATTTCGCGTGTAGGTGCTGTTCTACGCAAGTACTCTTCCTCTAAATATGCTTTCTTACGCAAAGCTTGTAATTCGTCATGTCGTAATTGTTCTGGGTCAACGAGTCCATTACTAAGCAAAAATTCATCAATGATGTTGCCTCGATCTCCCAGCATCGGTTCCTCCTTTGCCTCAATCTTCTCTTCTTCTGCCATTCTTCTTTTGTTTGAATCTTTTGAGTTCTTCATAATAGAGACTGGTTCCTTGTATGATTTCTCTTTTGATTGCTTTTCCTTTGGTTTTCGCTGTCCCTCTGTTGCGTAAGGTGCCTTTAGATGATATCCTGGACTTTGTCTCAATAAATCATCTGTGGACCTACTATTATAGATTATGTTGTATTTATCCAATCGTTCGATGTGTCCTTCATATGGTCTGGTGCGTCCACGGCATTCTACGTAACCGTAACTATCAGATGGTGACCATGTTTCGCGAAGCTCACGTCCATCAAAACTTCTTGATAAACGTGGATTATTTGGTCGCTTTTGCAAAGGAGTGCTTCTTGCTCGATAGTAGGGACTATGGTAATTAAAGTTTAAGTGGTCGTATGAATCGCTCAACCCTGGATACGTTTCTTTGGCATCTGTTTGGAAGACTTTACGATCGTTGTTCAAAGATTGCGTGAGTTGTGGTTCAGCCATAATGCGAGGGTCGGGTAAGATACGGTGATGTCCCAACATTCTGTTTTCAGGGTCATCAAACTCGCGTAAATGATCGTAACGCTGATGTGTTTGATTTTGTTTTGATGAAGGTCTCTTGCAGCTTGGGTACGAATGTGATAGATTGTCTTCTTCGGGGTGCAAAGCATGATGGATGAATTGTGATTTCTCAACGTTGTATTTATCACGAAGTTTTCGTAACCTCTCGTCTCTCTGTTGTTGACGAATCAAGCTTCTTCTGCGTCTTTCTGCCTCGTTCTCTGGCGTTTTGACCCTGTTATTTCGAGGACTCTCTACGGATCGACTTCCTCTTTGTTGGTTTTTGGAATTCCGACCATTTGGTAAATCGTTCTCGCTCTTCGCTCGCTGATGTTTGTTAGGTCTCATGAAGTTGGCTTTGTTTGTTGTTAAATTCCCATTCTTGTCAGTGAGTTTGTAAGTCTCTGCTTCTTTCTTTGATCTTTTCTTATCTGGATTTTCAATATCCTTTTGCCTTTCTTGAATCTTCTTGTAATTGTTTGGGTCGTCTAAACTTTTGCTTCTGGGTGAACCTTTTCGCCAGTTTTCTTCTTTCTCAAACAGTTCAGTTGGCTTACTTTTCTGTTCTTCGGTCTCCGAAGCTGTTGAAGCATCGTCAGGGTTGTACGAAAACATTTGTATAGCTTTATCCTTTGCTTTCTTATGCTTGGGCGTTTTGACTTGACGATAGGGTGAAACGTAAGGCACCTTTTCACCCCCCTTGGGCGTAACTGAACGTGTTGTAGTGTTTCGTTGATCTGTTTTAACTGGACTTCCTTGTCTGGATTTTCTTGGTGAGACTTCTCTTGATTTGCTGTTTCTCTTGGAAGGGCTTTTGGTTCGCTCTGCGCTTTCCTCCCCATTGGATGGCCTATGCATCAATTGTTTGGTTGGTGACTGCACATGCGCAAAACGATCTTTTTTACGTCTTCTGTATGGTGATTTAGGTTCGACGACGTCATCGCCAGCCGATTGAGTCACGTGGCAGCGAGCAGGAGAATCCATGATTTTAGGTGAGACTTTGACACAACCATGAGCTGAAGAAGTTTTGGGAGCATTATGAGTGTAATCATAGAATCCGGGAGATTCGTTTTTAACGATTCCTTGCACCTTTGGTTTTTTGCTCTCGCTTTTGAAGACCATTTCATCTAGATATTTTTGACGTTCAACAGCTGTTGTGAGATTGGGGTTATGTGCACCGATAGCCAATGAGTCTTCTTTGTTGAACAATTCCTCAGTGCTGATTGGTTCTTTAGGTTTACTACTGCTTCGTGATTGGTGGATGGGGATTTTACTTCCACCTGAACTGTTGGAGAACAGGGAATCAACTGAAGAGACAGACGATTGGCGCACGAAACTTCCATCGCCTTTTTGAGGTATCTGGTGATCTGATTTGCCTGGGTAATAGCAAACGATTCGCTTGGGTGGTGAAGTATCCTTTGATACTTTTGAAGAAGTGGGCTCCTTTGTTTTTCTATTTACACTTGGTTTCTGGGAGGATTTTGGACGACCTTGACTTTGGTCCAGTTTGATTTCTTTTGATGGACGTTGTTGG
Organism: Clytia hemisphaerica; assembly: GCF_902728285.1. NCBI lineage: Eukaryota > Metazoa > Cnidaria > Hydrozoa > Leptothecata > Clytiidae > Clytia > Clytia hemisphaerica. The sequence continues at coordinate 269,550 of NW_027103748.1, read as the reverse complement.
TGTTTTTCATCGTTAGCCTCTGATCGTGATGAGCGATGACTATCCAGGCTATCAAGGTCCACATCTCGTTGCTGACTAACTGAACCATGACCAGAAAGCTGACTTGCATCCTTAGATGGTTTAATTTTCCCTTTTTGTTGTCTGTTTCTTGTAGATACGCTCTCCAACTCTCCACTTTCACCACTGTCCTGATATTTGAAGCTATGATCATCAGTGTCTGATGAATCGTCTTGGTGTCTTCGTTGTGTTTTTAATGTTCGTTCTTTCTTTCCATGTGTTGTTTCTCGTTTGGTAGGGCTTCTTCCACGACCCATTGATGGTGATGAGGTGTTGCTGCTGCTTCTTCCATTTGCTATTCGTTTTATTTGTGGTGAGGATGGGTTGGAGGAGCTATAACCTCTTAATGATGCTGCACTGCTTGCTAAAGATTGTCCATTACTTCGATCACTTGATCTCAAATATTTTTCATTAAGTTTCGGGCTGTTGGCAGGACTCTTTGTTGGGATTCGTGATGGGCTATTCAAAGGACTCTGATTGTTTTGTCTTCCCCGTTCACCGGAGCCTGGTCTTGATACATCCTTTTGACGTTGGACAAGTGGACTTTGTACTGGACTTTGATATTTCCTGTGGCCTAACGAAGGACTGTGCATTGGACTGGAATTTCCATTTTTATAGACCTGTTCATTTTTGCTGCCAGAACTTGGTCTATTATTCAAGGATTGAGAACGCTTTCCCACAAGAGGGCTGCTCTGGACACCTTCTCGATTTCGACGACCATTCAAAGGACTATGTGAAGGGCTTTGGTACACCTGTCTTGTCAAAGATGGACTGCCCATGGGACTAGAATCTCTTGAACCAGCAGTTGGAATCTTATGATGATATTCTTGTTGGTTTTGTCTGCTCATCTTCTTTCTCATGTTAGGGCTGTTGAGTGGACTTGCTTCCCGTGAACTTCCCCTTACGTGTTTTGATGTAGGGGGTGTCGAATGTGACCGTTTCGGTGTTGGTGGCGTCGAGGCGGGTGTTTGGGTGGAGGATGAGGGCGTTGGTTTTTTCATGTTCAAAAGTTTTTCTTGTGTTGATTTATTTGGTGTTTTATGGTTTGAAATAAGATCTGCTGGTGTTGGTCTGCCCACTTTTTCTACACTCAATTTCTCGCCATCTTTTCCTTTGCTGTTTGCTTTCAAATCACCAGAGTTTTCTGTTTTTCCAGAGTTGCCTTTCAACACATTCGCCTCATTTCCATCCTTCATCGATTTTGAGCTTCCCGCCCTCTTCACTTCTTTGGTGACACCGCTTGGTCTCCCTTGGTTTTGCTCTCTTTGTATCGAATCATCATTTCCCTGTGGACGATCTGTCTTCTTTGAAGACTTGCCAGTAGCTGTTCCCAATGTTTTACTCTCTGGTGAAGCATAGTTTCCTCTTGTTTTAGACTGAGTTGTATTGTCTTCAGGTTTTGAGTCTTGCTTCAAAGGTCGATCTTTTGACGAAGGGCGTTGACTATCCCCTGATGTGTGGTGTGTACTCCCCGGAGAAGCATGTTCGTGATTTGGTTTTTGATCTCGTTCAATTCTTTCCGAGTCTCTGTCTGTCTGGGTACCAGCTTTCTCTGCTCCCTTTCTTGGCGCAGGTATTGGTCTTCCTTGTTGGCTCTTCAATGTATTCTTTGTTGTTGGGTCAGCCTTATCACCTCTAATCTTTGATTGTTTATTTGCATTATTTCCTAGGATTTTCTTTTGGTCTTTTAAATCTGCTACTTCTTCTCCAGGAGCCAAACCTCGTTCTGAACTTTTTGTTTGTTTTGCTTCTTTGAAACGTTCTTCATCATCTGATAACAGGAATCGATCATTTTCACTTTGATCTTCTTTTATTTCTTGCTTTTCAATTTCATCTTCACTGACTGGTCTTCTTCCCTTAATATCTCCCCTCTCATTTTCTTGACTTCTTTCCAAAGAACTGTCAACATCTCCAGCGCTTGGTATTTGAACTTTCAATTGACGTTTCCCTTCACTTCCAACTGTTGATGGTTTCTGGGTCGGATCTGCTGTAGAATTGCTTGACTTTTGTCTCTCATTCTGCGTTTGATTTCCACTCGAGTTGGCTGGCGTAGCTTTCTGCTGTGGTGAATCCTTCTCAGTATTTTGTTGTTTTGGTTTCAATTTCGATTTCAACTTTACGAAAGCACCGCCAATGAACGCCCAAGGCGTTGGTTTCTTATTCTCTGGATTTCCATCGCCACCACCCTCTACTTTCTTTTGGTCATCGCCCATTGGATTTGATCTGTTCTGAAGCTCACCAGACTGACCAGCAGATTCTTCATCTGTATCTCCTGGTGTTTCTTCAGTCAGTGAAGCATAACTTGCTTTGACTTCCCCAAAAGTGACTGGTTTTTCATTGATTGATATCTTTGGCTGTCTGTCTCTCCCTTGTCCTTGTTGTTGCTCTTGTTCTCGTTCTTTATGCATGGCAGCTCTCTCCTTCTCTAATTGGTTTTTGTTCTCCACTTGATCACCAATGATTGCCAACTCTGCTCCTACTATCGATGTTTTTGCCAACGGTTCTTCGTCCCTTCCTCTTCCTCCCTCTTGTTTATTGTTTGGTCTTTCCGTTCGTTTTCGTTCATCTTTAGAGAGAGAAATGTTGTTGGCTTTTTCCTTTCCACCAGTCGATGTTTTACCAAAACTTGATCCACTTGTTCTCTTTGGCGAAGACTTGTTCTCCTTGTCTTGTCGAAGCTCCCCTTTCCTAATTGTTGTCTCCTTTGGCTCATTACTTGATGTTGAGCTTCCTTTCTTTGTCGTTAGATGATCACCTTTTTGTTGTCGATCCTTTTCATCGATGACTGCTCCTTTAGCTTCACCAATGGTTGGTTGTTTAGCTAACCCTTCTTGTTCTCTGGTTTGATCTCGTGTTTTGTTTGACCCTTTAGCACTTTCCACTTTCTCTGGACTCTTTCTGCCTTTCCCTGTTTGATTTGAACCAGATGTGGACGCACCTTTTCCTGATTGGCTAGCATTGATATGTTTGCCATCAATAGCTTTCCCTCCTTTTTCTGGAGCTGAGTTACTCCCATCGCTACTCATATTCCCATCTTTTCCTGTACTGTTATTGCTGTTTTTATCAGGTTTGTTTGCTCCCTTCTCTGTAGCAGATTGACCAGAAATATTGTGCTTCCCTTTACCAGTATCTCTTTCTTGGTCTGATACAGATCGACTCCCATCACCCTTCACCTTCCTTTCTTCTCCAGTACTTTTGCTTCTACCATCGGATGGCCTTCCGCCTTTTCCTGACACCGCTTCACTATAACTTCGCGGCTCAGCTCTTTTATTGATACCTTTCCCTGCGCCTAATACTACTTGACCGGATCCAACTCCAAGTTTTCCTTTGCAATCAATTTTGCCTTTGTTTTCTGGATCTGCATCTTGATCATATTCAGCTGACTCTTCATGAATTGGAGACATTGGAACATCCAACAATCCTTGGTGCTCGTAAAGTCCATCACCAATCTGCTCAAACTCGAAGACTGGTGGTTGTCTAATCTGGACATCAGTTGGTCGTGGTGTATCTCCACTATAACCTTCATCTCTTTCTTCTACATTGTCCATTGTCGCTGGTGGTTGTGGATGCTGTGATCTGAGCTGAGAGAGAAAGCCTCGGCCACTGTCTTGAAATTCGTCATAATTTTCGACAGGTGACAAGTATTTTTCTTTCGATCTTGGAGAAAGAGAGTTAAACAAATTTTCAAGGTTTTCAAACTCCTTGAGGTTTTCTCTATCTTTTTGTGTTCGTTCGGAAGGCATGTTGCTTGCTTCGTCGACTCCTTCATCTGTGTTGTTAAGTTCAGCTTGCAATCGGTACGGCTGAAGGAGGTGACTGTCGCCTGAAAATAAAATATAAATATCAAATTCTGTTATTACTGCCTTTGGGGAAAATATTAGAGAACAAATTGTATCTTCTGAATTTCGTTCGGGAGTACAATATATTGCAGTATATTGAAAGTATCAGTCATATGCTGCTAGAACACAAAATCCTTCCCTTCTCTCTGTCTCAATTAGTTTCGACTAATTTTATTCCCCTGACTGTTTCATTTTATGTATTTTTGAAGGAAAATACAGCCGTTTCATCCAAAGCGATCTCCAAACATTCTAATGCCATTCTATTTTATGTATTTTTGAAGGAAAATCTCATTATTGTTTAACAAAGTCATTTCGAAGTCATCTTTGATATGCCTACTTTTTCTGTGTTTATCTTATATGATTTCAAAGGCATCTTAAAGACCCTTTCAATATTCTGTATATATGGGAGGGAAATATAATGCACATGACTGAATTGGTTTCGTAGCTACCATACTGTACTAAAGATTCTAGAGAAAGGGGAAATATGTTTCTTTACTGCTGCAATCCAAGAAGAAATATGCGACCACTAACCTTTTTTGTTCGTTACATTCAAGGGTAACTTTGGTTGGCTCCTTGAATTCCCTTCCCCATTGGTCGTGGACTGGTTACTTGAACCGCCATTAGGTTCACCCTTTCCTTTTTTGCTTCCTCCTACATCTTGTAGTTTCGCAAATTCATATTCTGGAGCGCTGTGTAATTCTCCAACCAGTTGGTTTTGTAGGAGAGCTTCCTGCTCGACTGGTTGTTTGGAGCTGGTCTGTTTTGTGGTCTGCATTGCGTTTTGGCCGTCGTTCTTTATTCCTGCTTCCGAGGATTTACTCTGACCTTTTGCCTGAGTTTTGATTCCCTGCTGAGCCCCTGTTTGACTTGCACCGCTTGGATGACCTTTTCCTTTAGCTGCAGATATTACCTTGCTTTCCTTTGCACTTCCAGAAGAAGCTGCCCCTCCTTTAGATTTCGATGAGCTCTTTGTTTTCCCTTCTCCTTCTCTCTCCTCAGAAATTAAAGATCGTCTGTTTCCTTGTGTTTTGCCAAGACCTTCTTTGATTCTTTGTCGTCCTTCACGAGACAGTGGTCGTCCTTGAGCCAAGGCTGTATGACCTTCTTCAGTCTCCATTAACTCGTTGGTTAGATCATCGTCACCCTCGTCATCATTTCTTGTGTCTAGTGCACCATTCATTTCACCATCTCTCGATCTTGACCGTGAGAATGCTAGTGGAACATCACATTCTGAGGACACGCTTCCACGATAAACGTACATGCTGGCAACTGATTCTCTTCGTTCTCCATCTCCTTTCTCCTCTTCTTTTGAAGGTTTACTGGTTTTCTTCAACGAAGATTTTTCCTTTCCTTTGATACCTTTGGCATTTTTTTCAGCATTGACTACAGATGCTTTTTTCGCTTCAACAGGGACTTTTCTACTGGTGTTCCATGATGGTTTTACTCCCGTTGCTTGAAGATTTTCTTTGGAACCTTTCAAATTTTCCTTTGACTTTGGACCTACTTTTACTCCAGTAAGGCTTTCTCTTGAACCTGATCGACTCAGACGTTCTGCAGAGGCTGATCGACTTACTCCTGGCAATTCCCTTTCTCCAGATCTTGATCGATTGAATGCAGCTGATTCACTTGCCAATCTTTCTGTCGAACCAGATGATCTCGAATTAGAGTCAAGGCTTTCTTTTGAACCAGACAATCGGGAGTGAGATCCAAGACTTTCTTTTGAGCCTGATCGATTCAGAGCACTAGCAGATGCTGATTGACTCGAAGCTGATAGTTTCTTTTCTGCAGGTCTTGACCGACTGGCGACTGACACAGTAGTAGCTGTTTTGTTTCCTTTGACACCTGTGGATTTTTCGCCTTCCTTTGAACTTGATTTACTTCCGGTAATCGTCGATGGGCCACTCTTTAAACTTGATTTTCGCGTCGCTAAACTTTCCTTCGACCCACTGTTTGGTTTTTTTCTACCATCGAGTGAAGCAGATCGATCGCCGGACGTCGATCTTGCGCGTTTCGTGCTTATAGGGCCAGCTGAAAGTGACCGGTTGCTCCCTTTCCTCCCATCCCTGGACATTCCAGCACGGTCAGCAAACATGACTTGTGTCCTTCCATTCTCCACAAGAGGACCAGTATCTCGTGCAATGTTTATTTTGTCGAATGGACCAACAATTCGTTCTAACTCTTTACGATTTTCTGCTCTCTCTTCGTCTTTGATACATCGCAAACGATAATCTTCTACCCTTCGCTGCTTCTGAATGTACTCTTCTAATGCTTCCTGTTCTTGTCTTGTCTTGATCTCCGCTAAAAGTAGAGAATTAACAGGTTATCTTTTTTGAAATGGAATTGTCGATATAAAATTGACAAGGTGGGAAGTATTGCAATATTGGATCTGAGAAATGAAAGAAAATTCTAAGAAAAATTAAAGACTTCTGTTTTAAGAGAGACTAAAAACTCAAATAACTAAGGAAGTTTTCCTAAAGCTGCCGGATTTCTAATGCTTGACTGAGGATATGAGATAAACAGAATCTTCTGTACTTACAATCTGTACCGATGGTTCCTATAACAACAGGAAGATCGAGATGAATTTCGGCGCCGTAATCTTCGTACATTCCAACACGGACGAAATAATCAACGCGAATGTCAGTGTGTTTGTTGTATGTAGGCCCCACCGTTGGGACAGGTAGCTCGTGGTCTTTCCATTTCAAACTATTCAAGAAAGAAGAAGTTAGTAGTATACGGCCTCGACAAAATTTGCAGATAAATGCTTAAAAAGTTTTGTCAAAAATTTATTCGCTCTGACTGCAATTGCTTTTGGAAGAGTACTTTGATACTTGATTTATTTTCCCGACCTTGATATCCGAGGAACGATAAACTTCCAAAATGAATATCGATGGATCCAAACTTAATTGATTTATATTCATGGAAAGTTTTCTAGCATGTGTTGTGATCTGATATGCACAATAATTTTAGAGAAATTCCCATATATCATTCGTTAACTCACCTCCCCGAAGCTGGGATACGATCGCCGGTTGTTGTTGCTGCATCTGTTGTGTATGTCTTTGTGCCGAACCTCGCCTTGCATCGAATTCGTCTGACCAACTTGGCGTATAATTCCTTCATCGATTTTGTTGATTCGTTTTCTGCTGTTGCATTTATCATAATGGTTTCACCTTGAAAGTAATATGACTTACTCAAACAGCTCTCTAAGAAGAGAACGCCTGTCGACAAACAGTTTGTGGTGACCGGCTTCGACTCAGAAGATCCCGGAAGATATGATAGCTCCGGTCGATCCGGTGAAATGAGTTCATTTAAAACGACCGCCATTCCTGAAGTGCGATCTTTCTTTCGTGGTCTTTGTAAAATAGCTTTTAGATAATATTTAACATGTCCTAAGTCTCTTTCGATTGGGCTTTTGAAAGTTGGAGGAAGGTTTTCGGGTATGCGAAACTGAAATTCGTATACATAACGCCCATCATCGTGAACGGGTGCAATTTTATTCTCTTTTGAGGAATTCCCAAACGCCCTTAAACCAATATCTAAAATTCTTCGTTTAGTTATCCTGCCATCACTGTCTTTTGATTTATCCTTTAATCCTTCCCCGCAAACTTGTTCTAACCATTGCCCCGCACCTTCGCCCTGTAAAAATATCTTGATGGATTGAACTTCAGTTTTCTCCTCCAGCTGTATGTAAAGTTCACCCCGAAGTATTTCACCAGGCAGATAAGCCAATTTTTCATTTTTGGTTTTGACGACAAATTCTGAGATACTGCTGATACCTTTCGTCATTTTGTCATTAGTTTCAAAAATGTCTAATGTAGAGTGTTATTATTAACCGTCCAGCAAGTTCATCTGCTGTATTTATTCTCGGCGTTAGTGCTTCTGTTATTTTTGTGCTGAAATGATAGAGAGATGAATATTTGTTCAAGCAATCAGAACTTTATGATTCCGTTAGCGCGCAAATTAGATGATCCTATCGTCTACACATTATCACTAAAAAAGGGAAAATTCAGGAGGCGGGATAGATTTGAAAACGAAGTTCAGTTCGGGGCGGAGTAAACAGTGGCGGAGTTTTGTTCAAAACTCTACCGCCACTTTTTTCCCGTAAACCGCCCTGACGCCCTGACTCTGCGCGTACATATTTTCCCGCGTTTACTAACCGTCTAAACGGACTATCGCATCGTCTACGCCCAAATAAGATAAGCCTTTCAAACATTGGAAATTTCTTCGAGTAACGAATTAAGAAAGACCACCACAAACAATAGCGATATTAGCGGACAAATTCTAAATTCCAATTTGAAACCAATTTTCTATTTCTACAAATCTCAAATTCTATTTCCGTAAAAATCCAAGCAAACAAATCAAGAGAAATCTCAGAAAAAAGTGAAATCAGTTAACTTTGTGATTTTTCAATCAAATTTCTTTATTTGAAAGCTGCAGTACAAATTTTTGTTTTCTTTTTTTTGCAGATTTTCGGTGGATGCAACCAGGACAAGAAGAATTTTGATTCACTGGCAAACAGCTTCATTCAAAGTTGAATCGGTCATTCAATGTCCAGATTTCATTCAAAAACGGGGGTAAATAGCATGTTCAAAATTTTAAATGGTTTCGTGTTTTATATTGACTTTCAGTATTCTAGTCGACTTTTTGCTATTTTCAGGCTCATTTTGAGCATTTCCTCGTTACCATTGACTCGTTTTTTTTAAAGAAATCAGGCAGTTTATTGTAACCGAAAAGTCTTTCTATATGTTAAGGCATTTCACTACTTTGTTTTCATTTTTTACCCCCTGAAAATTGACGTATTTTCAAGATTTGACTATGCTTTACTATTCAGTAAATTGTGAATTTTTTATGAAAAGCCCTAAGGCTTCTATTGTTGCCATTTGATTTTCAACTTTGGACGAAGATTTTCTTTCCACTGCGTACGCACTACGTTGAGATAAATCAATTCATAACTGATTGTTTTTCCAATAATATTTGAATTGACATTGCATCAATATTCAATATTTTTATGAACAACTTTCAAGATTGAGATCGTAAATTCAGGCTTATGCAGCTTTTTCAATCACCGCACATCCTAATGACTCTTCTCGTACCTTCTCTAGCTTAGTAGTTAGTAACGTCGCCAAGTTGTAAGTGGTATGTAAATTTTCCCGTTAAGCGGGCGATGGACACAGCTGTGAACTGTAAATTCGCTTCCAAACACGTGCTAAATCAATCCATTCTTCCACGTTTATTTTGATATCAGATCAAAGTTTTAAAATTATTAACATCATTGAATATTTGGAAGCTTTTGCAATTTCTTAGGAAGTTAGACTACCAAAATACTCGCAAAATGCTAAAAATAAGAACATATCAAAAACTGTTAAAAACTGAAAAAGTATTGAAAACTTTACCCTTTTTAGGTAAAAATATAGTCGGATTTTCAAAATTTTACACCCTTAGAGTGCACTTTTTCTCATCTTTAATAATTTCAAACCTTACAGTGCACTTTGGGAAGCTTGGAAAAGGAATCCTTAAGGGTCGTGCGTACGGGGGGGGGGTAGGTTGTATACCTTTAGTACCCCCCCCCCCCCGGGCATATTATCTGTCTAGTCAATTTGTTAACCTTGACAGAGTAAACCAACCTGTCAATCAAAGTTAGTAAACGTCAATCAAAATAATTTTCTTATCATTGTGCAATAAAAATGATGAGCTAGATTTGTTGTCATAGTTACGTCACACTAAATTTGTAATCATTCTTTTTAGTTTTTTTTCTTTTGTGGGTCTGTTTTATCGTCGGGGAAACGCAGAAGTTACACATCCCTTTCTAGATATTTTTAGAAATGTTCTGCCAAATTTTGAATGCTGCATTTTCTTTGTTCCATGTAGACCATGTAGCCTATTAATAAACATTAAGTTGAATTGTTTTTGTCCATCTTAATTGTTCTCACCGTATAAATTAATACACCCACGGCATGGCCCGAACAAATGAAAATCGATTGTAAAGGGTAAATATATGGCCCTAACATGGCCAGAACAAAATGTTCGGTAAAATTTAGTGAAGCTTTTAAAACTATATAATCTTACAAGTAAAATAGGTTTGCCAGAAGTGGGGTTCGAACCCACGCGGACATTCGTCCATAGGAACTTAAGTCCAACGCCTTAACCACTCGGCCATCCTGGCTTGAGATGACGTGTTGAATTTGTTATATTATTACTTGTATAATTGCTCAAACAATTTTGCATCACGCTGGAATCTGTCAGTGGGAGGAGGACGGAGGGGGGTACTGACCTTGACCAATAAATTGCCGAATTTACAATGTTCGATTTTGGCTGCGATTGGATGCAAACCTAAGCAGTCAAGGACTATTGCAACTTAGGATAAATGCGAGTATTTAGTCTAAATAGGATAAATTATCCTAACTAGGATAAAGTCTATATCCTAATTAGGATGAAAGGAAGAAAAACTTGATTTATTGAATAAACAACTTTGAGATCCACGTCGAGATTTGCATGAATCTGAGTAATTTAGAGCCAGGAAAACAGCAAAGGATGCTTGAGAAGTTTTATCTCCCAGTCAACGTGCGTTTAGAAGTTATTCCATTTTTAAGAAGTACTTTGTAAACTCCAAATGTTCATCGAACTTTCTTTTTGGACCTACCCCGGTGGGGTAGAGGTCCTATAAATTAACCGATGTCCGTCTGTCCGTTCGTTCGTCCGTTCGTCCGTTCGTCCGTCTGTTACCAGCTTTTCTCAGGATTGGCTCATTAGTTTTTTCTGATTTTTGGCACAATGATGCAAAATGGCAATGCCCAAAATGTGACGGAGCCCGATTTTGGAAAAAAAAATTTCTCCGGCCGAAAATGCCGGAAATATGCCGGAAAAACTGGTTTTTTGGCATTTTCTCGAGATTTTATCATTAGTTTTTTCTGATTTTTTGCTCAACGATGCGTATTAACAATGCCCAAAACATGGCTGAGTCCGATTTTGGAGAAAAAAAAATTTTCTGGCTTAAAATGCCGGAAATATGCCGGAAATCGTCGTTTTTGCACATTTTCATTGGCCTTTGTCCTTATAATTGATTGTTTCTTCATTCAAAAACATTATTAATAGCAATGCCCATCATCAAGCATGTTTTAATTTTCAATAAAATTGATTTTTGAAGCCGGAACTATTTAAAAATTGCCGGAACAACCTATTTTCACCGGAAATACAGTATTTCTTGAATTTCTCGAGCTGTACTTTATATTTTTTTATGAAATTTTGCACATTGATGCAAAATGACAATACCTAAAATGTGACGGAGCCTGATTTTTGAAGAAAAAAAATTTCGGCCAAAAATGCCGATAATATGCCGTCAAAACCGGTTTGTTGCCATTTTCTCGAGATTTCATTAATCGTTTTTCCCGATTTTTGCATGAAGATGTGTATCAGCAATGCCCTAAGTGTGGCCGATTCGGATTTTTGAGAATCATGTCATGCCGGAAGTGTGCCGGAAATCGCCGTTTTTGCAGATTTGAATTGGACTTTTTCCATATATTTCTTTGTTTTTTCACTTAAAAAAATTATTGATAACAATGACACCATCAAGCATGATTCAATTGTCAACAAAACCTTTGCAAATTTGCAACCGGAACTTTCTATTTCTTTTTTCCCTAAATCCCTCCCCCCCCCCATTAAATATCAATGATGAAATTTAATGCATTTTCGCTAACGCTATATTTTCTTAATGATTGTTTTTCTCCTTATTGCTATCTAAGATGAATCAGTTAGGTCCATTCAGCATATTGCTTGTTTATGATGATTGTTTTTTAAAGAAAATTTCCAAATAGAGATCTTGATAAACAAATAAGATATAACACAGGGTTATTTACATTTGTTTCAAGTAGAATGAACAGAATGAACACTTGCATTCTTACAGCCTAATTAGGATAATTTATCCTAGTTTGCAATAGTCTTTGACGTCTAAGGCTCACCACTTCCAAGTTTTTTTTGTGACAACACTGCGCACTTCTAAAAATATTTTAGAGACGCAAAAGTTTCCCTCGAAAGATAGCCGTTCTGGTCAGCAAAATAGATACCGAGTTGTAATAAATTAGTTGATGATAATAGCGATATAATTTGTGGTTTGACGAGTTGTAAATCTAGTCTGTGATTCATATATAACAACATTTTTGATGAAAAAACAAAGTTGATATTTGGTCACTTTTTGCTTCCCCGATTTAATTAAGCCCGAAAATTCCCCGATTTTTGCCACTAGGGGGAAATTTTGCTGGCCAGTACTTAACTCGGAAATTTTAACTCATTTTGCGTAACTCGACATTCATTTTCAAGACCAAACAAATTTTCATTGCGCGGGCCGCTTGCTTGGAAATTTCTAGTCTGATTCGCAGACGACAATCTCTATTAACCAGACCTCGACCTCGACCCTGACTCTTGAAAAAGCCGACCCTCGACCAAAATACAATAAAAAGCCGACCCTGGGTAAAAAAATGCTTTAGTGACTTTATAAGAATTTTTTTTGGATGAATATTCCATAAACTGATTATTAGAACACTTAAAGAATACTTTAAGAATAGTCGTCGGTGGAGGGGGGAGAGGAGGATGAGATCCATTCTTCACAAAGCCCCCCCCTGGGCATCATATTTATTGACCAACATGTATAATTAGCCTCTCGTATCCATTTTAGGCTTAACTTACGTTTTAGTTTGACGCACGAGAGATTATATTATCTTCCACTCACTTCCTGGCTACCACTCACAGTCGCACAGTGAAACATAAAAAAACAGATGATAGTACCCGGGGGGGGGGTCGACGACGAGGCGTTGACATATTCTTATAAAAAGTTTCCCACCCCCTGCTTGTCTGCTCAATCTTTAGTATTAGGATATGTCAATCTCATTTTAAAACACTGCAAAAAACTTACAAAAAACTGTTTTTTTACGCAGGGTTGGCTTTTTATTGTATTTTGGTCGAGGGTCGGCTTTTTTGCAAGGGTCGAGGGTCGGCCTTTTTCAAGGGTCAGGGTTGAGGTCGAGGTCGGGTCAATAGAGATTGCCTTCGCAGACCTATACTTCCTATAAGAAACTTTTTTTCGCTAGATGATGAACAGAAGCCTTGGAAATTTCCCGCCGTGACAAAAAGTCAGAAGTGCGCAGTGTCACTTGAGCCTTCTGGGCCATTGACCCTAGACAGTTCTTGTTCACAAATTTTATAATATAAGAACTGGAAGAAAAGTGCATGCAAACTAGAAGTGCGTGTTTTGAGCCTTCTGGGCCATCGTAAGATACAACTTGCGTTGCCTTATAAATTGATCTCTAAAATTCGAAGAAATTTGCTTTCCCCTCGGAAAGACACTAGCTGTAGCTTAGCGGCTAGGCTCCTGGCATCCAACTTTTTTATAAGAACATACCGTTGCATTAAACACCCGGGGTACTAAGTTTCAAAATCGAAAAATATAGGTTCTAAAATCGAGGAAAAACCAAAATTTGTGAATTTTGGGATCCTTACCGGGACTTTTTTTCCTAGAAAAGTTTCAGGGAAATTTAACCTTTTTAGGGATAGATATTGTAGTTTTTGCTTTTTTTGTAGATATTGTAAGGCTGGTTCATAACCGCCCCTGGATTTAACACAAGTGAAATTTTTCAAAGCGCTGATTGAACCGAATATAGAGGAACTGTTACTTCTTTCACGAGTCAACTTTTAAAAGCTGTATACCGTGTGGTATCAATGGTATCAATGAACGCACATTAAAATTGAAATTTTATTTTGGTATTTTGGTATTTTTTTCGCTACTTCATTGTGTACATCCTTGAATCAAAAGGTTTCAAAATTCAAAATGTTTTCATTTTTCATGAGGCCTCTCTGTTACCTTAATCAATTCATTTATTTATCAACAGTTCGTTTTTTGTCTCGTTTCAATCGTATTTGGATTCTAATGCAATTTCGTACATAAATGATGAGAATTTTCAAAATGACAGTTCATTGTACAGCTCATTCCTATCCCGTACTACAATATGCGATGAGGATCCCGTACTGCAATATGCGATGAGGATTCCAGTCGAAAAGTTGCCGCCACTACTTTAATGGGATAAATTTTCACGGGGATTAAATTTCGTGGTATGAGCTCATCCGCAAAATTTAACTATTTCGCGGGGACTTAATTTCGCGAATGGACTTTTTGGAGACAATTTTCCTCCTTTTACTGCCAAATCATGTACCAGTATGCTGAAATACGTACTATTAGCGCTTCTTTGATACCAGTAAACATTTAACTTGACATTTTTTGAGTTTTGTTTAAAAAATATTTGATTAAAAAAAAAATTAGAATAGAAATTACTTAGAAAATCCCCAAATGTTTCTGACAGAAAAGCGTATAACTATAGGTTGTACAACATAATAATGTCACACCCCTGTCTCAACAAAGAATGCACCCTCTGAGATTAAGGGGGGCTAAACCATTTTTGCTTGATTGGGGGCTGTATCTTTCGAAAAAGTCTGGGGGCTAGCTTGGTAGGGGGCTGAGTGTTGTATAATAGAACTGAGGGCAGAGCTGATAGGTTGAAGATATTTCAAATTATGTCAAAAATCTATGCTGTGTGAAAGGTTTTATCCCTCTTGAAAAAAAATAGCATGCAAAATTTCTTTGACATTTTGCTTTGTGAAGGTGGGGGCTATGTTTTTAGAATTTAGCTGGGGGCTATTTTCCTTAGCTGGACCTGGACCCCTCAGGAACAAAGTGCTGATGTTTTATGGGTGGGTTAAATTGTTTAAACTTACAGGTCCTCTATGCAGCTAAACATAATCTAATGAGGATCACAAAATTTTTATTCTCTACCCTGGGATAGTAGTTAAATATGACTTTCCAACCAACTTCAGAGGCAGTCTTCTTAGCCTTTTTATTAGGGATGTTTTAGGGCAGATATTTTTATCGGGGAGATTTTGTAATTTATAATTTTTGAAAATATTTTTACAATTGTTTGATGATGAAAATTCAGGTGGAATTTGAGGCTGAAACTTTTTGTGTTGAAAGTGCCCTTTTAGTTATTTACCCCTTAAAACCTACAAAATGGTTTTTCTCGAATAATTTTTTATAAAATAGTCCTTATGTCAAGTTACTATTATTACAATTAGATCATTGGTACATAAATATTTTTTGTACTTTAACCCTTTGGATCCGTGACAGGTCAGGTTGCTGGATTTCTATAAAATTTTCACCAGATGGTCTCAAGAAAATATACCCATTTGAAAACCATGTGTTTTGAGTGGTTTGTAAGATCAATGAATTTTTCAGTCTCTATCACAGGTTAAAATAGCCGTACTGATTTTCTAATGGAAAATTACCCATTTTTAGCTCTTTTGACTTTCAGCTTCTTACAATATCTTGGAAAGTAGACAAACTTGTTCAAATATTTTTTCTGCATCTGGTCAGTACTAAATTTGGTCGTATTTGTATCTTCAGATGATTCCAAAGTTGAAAATTGACGAAAAAAAAATATTTTTCAGAAATTTTGGTAGCTAGGCAACCTAGGCTGGTTGCTAGGAGCAAATAATCATAAACTTTCGAATATGTATTCGGACTCTACGTTTCATATGCTTTCAGAAAATATATAGTTTTACAGGTGTTTACAAAACCATCAAATAGGCATTCTTCATCGCATTCGCCTAGGTGTCAAGGAACCCTGAAATACCAAAATAATGTGCAGATCCAAACCAAAGGGTTAAAATCGAAACCTTAAAATTTACACTATTACACCTTTAAAACCTGTAAACCTTGACCCCTTTCTCATAACTTATTGAAACTTTGAAATTGCAATTCAGATACTGAACCGTGATTAAATTGATCAAATACTTGCTAGAAATCCATCCCAAAACAAGATTTGTATTTTTAAGGATTGCATGCCCATAATGCAACTGCTCCTGTTTTTTTTGTCAAAAAGCGGCTTTGGAGGGCCAAAAATTTTAATGAGTTCATTTTTGAGGCATCATGGTACTAATGTTTTTCTAAATCTCTATCAAATTTCTGACATTTTGGTATGCTATATGACCATGTTTTGAGAAAGTCGATTTTCATATTTTATTGGCCACTACCATGCTGGTAATACGATTTATGGATTCCTAAAGGTAAAAGTTAAGAAAAACATCACTCCAAACCAAGCCTTATATATAACAATTGATCAGAAATTTCAAATGATCGTTTTCTCTTATTGGCTGCTATTCTATAACTATTTTAGTTCAGTATAAAGGATTTCAAAGAAATTACTGACGATGTTAAACTTAAACGTTTTAATATTTCAGCTTAAATGTCTGATCTAAAACCAAAAGTACCAAAACCTACAAGTCTCATTCTTAACAAAACGTAAACAACTCTGAGACAGCATCGAGCACTTTTCGCACTAAGAAGAACTAGAATTGTGCTATCACAGCGTAAGTTTTCTATAAAAGCCTATTGACCAAATTAATTCTCCAAGAAGTTATTCACGTGTTATTCAAAATCTATTTTTCGAGCTACGGAATTTGTTGATGAATCAAATATCGGTCACATAAATTGTAACAACCTTTTAGGCATAACTGAAATTATCAGTTCAATGGTTTAGAAAATGAAAATATATATTTCAAACAGCACGCTTTTTGAATTTCTTCAAATGATAAAAAATCATCACGCCATTCTTGTTAAAAAATATTATTATATAACATTTCATCAAACATTCGAGCAGGCGGTGCCCCGCCCTTCTTCATTGTCAAGATTAAAAGAAAACATCTTCTCTACATTCGGTACTGGTCTCTGCATATATCCATTTGAATCTTCACTGATCATATATTTCGATTTTCTTGAACTCTCACTTTCACCAGGGTTGAAAAAGTTACTAAAACTATGAGGTTGGATATCACTGGAAGCTTCCAGGGCGTCGTGAATGTTGTTGAAAGAGGATTTACAGTTGAGATGTTGGAAACGATGTCTTTCTTCTGTATCATCTTCATCTTCGTCATCCTCACTGTAACTGTCGTCGCCATCATCTCTGGTTATATTATCCGCTTCTTGTCTTGTTGCTCCATCAATGTACCATTCTTGATGTTGGTCAGACTGTTCCTCGTTTTCACCAGCACCTTCTTCGATATCATTGTTTGTCGATGAGTGTTCTTCATTTTCTTCTGAAGAAGCATTATGAAACATTACAACTCTCTTTTGGGATGGTGAGTATGGTTCATTGTTTTTATTTAGCGTGTTTTCAGATGAATTTTCAACACCACCCTCTTCTTGATCAAGGTTCACGATGCTCATTTTTGTACTGGTTGATTTTTCTGAGCCACATTGTACGAAATCATTGTTCTTAGATTCGCTGCCACAAATGTTTAATGATGATATTTTGATTTTCGCCAACACGACCAGTTTAATCTGATAGTTCACGAAGATCAATGCGACCGGCTGTAAAACGCACGAGAAATACATAAGCCATTGCAAGAATTTTAACATGTGATATGCTATTTCTCCAAAAGAGAAATTATCGACAAACCATTCAGTCAAACAGAACAGATAAATAGCATGTGGAACCCAGGTTATTTGAAGTACTTGCGCTAAACGAAATGAACTTTTCATGTAATGAAAATCACGTTGTATGATTCGTTTCCCGGCCACTGCTTTGTTGTAAGTCCCAATCGAGTTTCGATGCTGAGAGCATTTTCGTTTATAAATTATATTCATGACGGCCATTAGAAGTAGGGGCAGAATAATCATGAAACCATAATAAAAACTAACCAAGTCTCTTCTCGAATGTTGATACGATATACACAAGGATTTTTTTGACATCGAGATCAATAAAAATGTCATTAGGGCCACCGCACTTGAACTTAACCACAACAAAGATATGGTAAATTTTAAACTCAAACAATTCTCTGGCTCAATTTCTTTATCTTTTTTCAATGATTCTAATCGATGTCTGATTTTGAAAAAGCCTTCATAAACCAAGAACGATGTCATCAAAATACATGAAATACACCAAAAGGATTTTAAGAAAAGAAATGGTTTACAAGCGTCGTGTTCCGTTAGCCAAGAATCACCAAATCCTTGCAGAAGGGTTACTAAAATACTTCCGATGATATTACTGATTGCCAAATGGAGTGATATCTTGGTGCAAATGTAAGGTTTAGGTACATAGACAACAGCAAGAATCACGATAGCATTCAAGATGAATCCAGCAAGTGCAGTGAGACCAAAACCCACCAACTCTGCTGCCTTCATACCTTCGCTCAATCTATTCTCCATCATTGTTTATGTGATCTAAAAGTTTTTATTTTTGTTTTCCTTTTCAAAGCATGATTAAAATGTATATCTTCAAGCAACACACTAAGCAGAGGAAAAATGTTTTATTCAATATGCTACCGTTTATTTTGCGTTACCATGAATGACAAAACTGTTGCTATGTGTAAGCTATCTCTTATTCATGATGAGCTAGACGTTGATGAATACAATGTTTTGAAAAAACTCATTCAATACATTAGTGATGTAACAATAGAAGATTGAAATGGGAAATATTGATTTTTTACACTCAAATTGAGACATTTCTACCTGGCATGCCCCTACACGAAACATAGATCAGTAAAGTGAGAAGAAAGATATCAGTTACAATATTGGAACACATTTTTGATTGTTTGTCATGAAGCCTTGATTTTCATCGATTAAACATCTTTGTACGTGTTGCAGAGAGAGCATTCCGTTTTTATAGCTGGATGGATCGTTTCGACCTTCAATGGAATACTTATCCTCCCCTACTGTGAGCAATCTACACAAACTATCCAACGTCCGAGACGATGTTTCCCTTGTTTTTTAGAAATATTATGCGTGATTTTTTATTGAAAAGTAATGCATCCAGTCAACCTTCCCAGTCTTGCTACTTTGCATTTTTCACTAGTTGGAAGTCCCTAAAGGGTATTTATCGTTAGTACGTATCACAGCTCGAGTAAATATCAATAAATATCAATATTATCCCTGATAAAAATTTGGGTACAGGGTATTAGTGCCACCGACTTACCAAATGCATACGATGAGGATCTTTCTTTTATAATTCTTCTGAAATAAAAAAATAAGCGCCCCGCTCGAATAAGCGCTCCCCTTAAAGCCTGAAAACTTAAATAAGCGCCCGGGCGCTTATTCGAGGATTTACGGTACATAAACGAAACAAGCTGTCTTGGGGTGCTTTCCACAATAAATCATCGGTGAGCTCCCCCCAGTCATCTTTCAAGTACCACGCACCGGGTACGGTGGCACGGCGGTCGTCGTACCAGATTTTCAAAAAAAATGTCGAAATTTTCCTCTGCGTCGGTAAAATCGCTTAAATTAACTCGTTCGCCGATTTCAAAAGCTTCCGTCATACCGTGAAAAGCACAGTTGATATTTTTTTCGCGTCGTTGAAAACACAACTCAGAAATGTCATCGACGCTTTTTACAAAGAGTCAGTGATAGAGAATCATAACATAAAGATTTGTCTATTATTTCGATTCCATTGAAGTAACATTACCATAATTAATAGTTTAGTAGTTACTGTTATACATTTGGGAATCATGTAGAAGATTTCTTTTGTAAGAAACTCATTTCAATTACACTTTGAAGTTTCTGGGGAATTATTCAATAGTAAACATGTATACTGATATAAGTCTGCTAGACATTAATATGGTAATATTTGCTCTTCATCTCTGATTCTTTCTGCAGTGATTAGAATGACGCATGCGCGATAAAATTTCTTTACTTGGTCCTCAGAGGTTGGTATGTTCTTTGAAAACTCAACCTCTGATACTCAGGGTGTACTTCCGTCGTTCCTGCCATTTAAATCACGCAATCACGCAAAGAAAATTGTCAAATCACCTTATCACGTTTTAAATTGCCTTCTATCACGATCATGTTGATCACGTTGATTCCTCTGATCACGCAATCACGCACTTTAGAATCTTAAATTACGAAAAATCGCTAACTTGAAAATGCCCCCTCATCGGTCAGTTTGCATTCGGAAATACCAAGTTCCCACCGGGCGAAATAAGTAAGAGATTTCCAATCCTGGAAATATCTTGAAAATGTGATATTTCCATATACTTTTGTAAATATAGAATATGACCTTTCTATATTTCCAAAATTGTGGAAATACCATATTTCATGATATTTCCAAAACTGAAATATAATTTTTTCAAAATATTTCCAACTTTTGGAAAGATGATATTTCCAAAAATTGGAAATATCTTGAAAATATGATGTTTCAATGAATTTCAGAATTGGAAATATCATGAAATATGATATTTCCACAACTTTGGAAATATAGAAAATTCATATTTCCATATTTACAAAAGTATATGGAAAAATCATATTTTGAAGATATTTCCGGGATTGGAGATCTCTTATTTCGCCCAGTGTCCGCACTGAGAACGCACCTGATAAATTTTGGTCCGGACAAGGTGCACAAATTAGCTGCAAAATGGCTGAACTCTAGCTGCACTTGAGGTTAAAAAGCCGTCTGAACAGGGATATGCTATAGCGGAGCTGGATGAAGGACGAGAATTCCTTAGCGGATTGCTTCTTTGTCTTTTCTATTGTAAACTGTTGATAATAGAAATCCATCTCTGTTCCCTTGAGTGTTCAGTTTTTATAAGAAAAATAAAGTAGACAAAGTATTCATGCAGTACGTTTGCACATATTTTGCTATGATGTTCCCACTTTTCATCAAAATAATATTTGTAGAAGATACCCCAAAAGCTTCCTTGTAAATGAAATCTATTTTCATCAGCGTCTGTTATGAATTTGAGAAGCTTTCATGATTTCTCTTCAAAAATTTCGGATGTAAATATTTTGACAAATGTTGTTTCAATTGACTTGAAATTTTTTCCATAATCAGACATACCGACTTGCTATCTGAAAATATCAGTTAGAAAGGGAGGCACCCCACGGTGTAGCGCGGTATTTCAAATGAAAAAGTACTATTTAGAGTATTTATATTCTTAGAGAAGAAGCTTCTTATAACTTTACAATGAAAACAATGTTTTTCATTTTTTTAAATTGTCATTCACCAATGTTTTACAGACCCTCTTGATAATTAAAAGTTTTTAATCGTGAACGATAAATGCAGCAGCAGAATCATTGGCTGAATCAAGAGGAAATCCAAATTTCACGAGTTTGTAATTAAAAAAGTTAAATTTCTGTTTCATATCAAATTTTAATGTCAGGGACAGAGATAGAACAAGGCTTTTTTAAATGTGCGTTATCCAGCTCCGCTATAACATATCCCTGGTCTGAACTTGCACCTGAAAACCTTAAATTTTGCACTTATCTCCCCAATAAATGTATTTTAATTCCTCTTCTCATCGAGAAAGATCGCTTTAAATATTTTCAAGATGGCGGCTTGGTCAAGCAAAATTTTTCATTGTTTTTTGTCAATCGTCACTCATCGTCAACTCTTACAAGTTTGTTCTTTTAGATTTTCATACTTTTGTCTTTTTAAAATTTCATTCTGAATGACCAGTAAGTCTTTTTACATTTTGTGCATTCAATTTGAGAGTATGAGAGTCATCCAGTCACCACAAGTTTGCGATTGCAGATTATGATGGCACATCTCTCAGGTGCAGCACTCGTGTGCAAAAAGTGCTTTCCCCAAGTATCAGATGTGCAGAAAGCTTTTAACTATCATGTGCACAACAATCCAAAATTCTACACTCTCAAAGTGCAAGTGCAATTCGTTGGGGGGGGGGCAAAACACTCACTGAATGATAACAGGTTAGTCACACTCACTAGGCACTAGCGTCCCCCGCCAAAATGCGTATCAAAGATTAATGCTGCAAAAGCGCTATATCATTTACCTAACTCTCAAGCAAAAAATATGCCGCAAAACTTCTAAAGGGATTTATGAAAAATAACCTGATGCTTTTTAATGAAATTAACATTTTCAAAAACTATCCAACTATGAGAAATTGCCTAAAATTTGAGCCATAGATAGGGTAGTCAGGCCAAAATTTTCCCCTCAAATTTTGAAAACCAAACTAATTTTATTTGAAAGTCCTTTGTGAGAAAAATGAGGGGTCATTTGTTAAAATTGGTTAAGTAGTTCCAAAGTTATTCCATTTTAAAACCACAAAAAAACCACCTTTTCAAAGAATCGCCTCCTTACACCACACCCAGTGTAGACCTAAAGCTCCAAAACAGCATCTAATAACATGAAAACCAGAATATGATTCTTCAATGGGAATCAAAACTATAAAGTGCACTTACAAACATCAATTTGTTAGATCTAACAAAATTAATAACCGCACTGTCATCATTGACAATAAAACAAACAATTTTCTGTCGAGAGCCTTGTAAACATTCCAACAACTTCCATCGAAATGATCTATCACAGCTCAGTCTACCATTTTTAGCGGGGTCCGAGGATTGAGCCGAGAACGCTCCGCGAACTCCTGCGCGGATGAAAAACTTCAATCTGTCAATCATTTTCTCAAGCAAAGAGTATGCGAAGCGATTCTAGCTTCACGATAGTGCCGCGGGTCATCAATGGATAGCATTCAATTATCATTATCCCTTTATTTTCATTCCTAGAACTTTTGCAAAAAAAAGGAAAAATAGAAAAGTTGTATTTTTTACTGTTCTATTCACATACTGAATTTGAAAGATCTTCTATGTGGTGTTTTTTTGCAAACTTCAAAAAACTGATTTTTGTCCTGCCTTTGCGGGACTTTGGCTTAAGTGTTTGAGTGCAGCATAGGGTACAAAGTCCAAACATGCCTTTCCCGTAATTTTTGTGTGAAGAGTTAGGGCTATACTGACACCAGCAAGAAATAATTTTCGGAGGCACCAAAATCGTGCCAAAAATGGCAGATGAAATCTAGTCTTCCGTGTGGCGGGGTGTGGGGAGTTTTGCTGGCGCGGTCTGAAAATCGTCCCGATGACTGTTAAACTTTAGCCCATCGCTAATGAGCTGGAAATGATAGCTAAAAACAAATTTTACCAATGAAAAGCTGAAACCCTTAGCTTTCCAACAATATGTGGTACCGTGAGTGGTCCTAAATCCGACAGCCCTACCTAAATCCGACCCCCCCAAATAACTGCTATGAAAAAAAATTCTGTGTTTACAAATATTCCCTCTCCAAGTTGAACAATAAACTATTACAAGAACTCTCATACAAAACAAAACATCTAACAAGATGTGAATGTGAAGATGTCAATTAATGTGATCGAAAAAGTGTGAGTTGTAAAAATAATTACCTCTATTATTCTGAATCCGTTGCTCGTGTTTAAAATGTTAACAGTTTTATGTAATAAAAAATTATGTTTTGTACAAGCCGTATATGTATAAAAGTTGCGAAGCGATCGAGGCAGGTCACTAAATTCGCAAGTTGCAAGCAAAAAGATAGAAAGTATTGAATGAGCCCGATAAGTTCTTTTTTCGGGGTCTCACCAAAAACAAAAATGATTTATACCTTATTACATGAATATAAGTATGGACTTTAACGGCCTTGAAATTAACATGAAATTTCTCAATTCGTGTTAATTCACTTAATTACACGTCTCCTAATACTCATGTAAGGTAAGTAAAAAATATTCGGAGAAAATTTTAAAATCGCGTCTTTTGTTCGGGAAAGCTTTTCCACCTAAACCTAAAAAGTAAATTATTTTTAATTTTGGTTTTTATTTTGACTCATTTTACTTCCGGTTTTAAATTCCTCGTGTTCGAAAATCGAACTTTCGAATCTTTCGAATTTCGAATGTTTCAATAAAAACAAACATTCGAATCCCCCCCTGCCATAAATAGTTTTTTATTTGTTAGAATTCCAGGGTAGACAGACTTTCCTCAGTAAATGACTGGTGACTCGATGATAGTATTCATGGTTTCGAAGATTTTTACATGTAAATATTGATATCAAATCTAGTCTTTGTTTTAGAGTCTCTTGCATAAAACCAAAACCCAATCAAAAAAAAAAGAATCCTCGGGGTCAAGCACTATCCGGTTTAAACACCACTCGGTCTATTGAGACAGGGATGTGAAATACTGTACTGAGGAATTAATCTTTAATAACCATACCCAGTTACGAGTTAGAAATATTGTATCAAGTTACATCATTATTTATACACAAAAATTTAAAAGTTTAGGTTCTATAATTATAATAAAACTATTAGTGGTATAAAATCTTAAAAATAAATATAAAGAAAAACCAGAGAAAAAGAACTAAAATTTAAGAAGATTCCTACAATTCCTTCGACCAGGGTTTGATTCAACAATTTAGCAAAAAACCTCAACATTTTTATAATGGCTGTATTTTCCAAAGTGGTGAAGCCCTATAGGGTTTTTAATCTTAAATCTGCTGGAGACAAATGTTTGACAGTCTTACCATTGATTTAGGAGCAAACTCTTCACATTAGAATAATTTTATCAGCTGTAGCACAGAAATTTAAAACAGTTAAAAGTACATCATAAATATCCATAATATCATGTTTTGATGATAACTGTCAAGATTTATTCATGGACACATATTTCGATATTTTACAAGTCATTTTCATTTCCAGCAATTTCTAAAATCCTTTTTACAATCATATGTTTCCTCAATAGTTACTTTATCCTGGCCATCAAATGCATATTTATAACAGCAAGCAACCAGAGCCCACATATTTTCGAGCAGCCAAGTCAAGATTTCAAGAACAACGACAAACAATCAGTTCTCTTTTCCACTGAATAAGAGAAGGGATAAATTCTTCCAGATTATCCATAACTTGAATATGTTCGTCCCCATTTCAAAGCATGCAAAAAGGCCAAGTCCATGTTCTTGCTCACTCTCTTATAGTTATATTCGCTGCTTTGCAAAAAAGGTTTTTTCACCACGTATGCAGGTCATTTTTCAGCTTTCCTTTTCTGGAAATGACACAACAACTCTGTTGAGTCTGTCTTGTCAATGAAACCAGATGAAACAATAAAAATTCCCATCTTCTTTCTTCTGTTCTTTCTCTTTGCTACAGTTTCAGCTTCTTCTTTTCAACCAACATCTTACACCTCCAACATCTTACCACCAACTTTTTCAAAACATTCAACGTTTCAGTTTTATTTCTCACAAAAAAGTAAACATTCGAAATTGGAAAGATTCGAAGGTTCGAAAGTGTCTGTTTTTTCAATGCTCGAGTCAATGCAGCGACTTCTTAAAAGGGAGCAGAGAGAGAGTTTGAGTTTTTTGAACGCTTCGACCGCGCGCTGGTTTTCCGAACCAATCAGCTTTCTGATATTTGAACGCTTCGACCGCGCTCTGGTTTTCCGAACCAATCAGCTTTCTGATATGGAGCGGGAGTAAAGAAGCTAAAAATGTACGGGAACGACGGAATATCTTTTATGGAAGTTGCCCTGACTGGGAGATCTTCGGCGCCGTAGAGAGGTTCTTTTTCTCGACGAAGCCATCCTAAATACAATCTACCAAACCGATATTGTAACGCCTCTTACCTGGACGAAAACAACCGGGATCTGAATACTTAACCCACATTTAACAGATGGGAACTAAATTTTCGTTTTCGTCTTGCGCTCCCCTGGGTATATAGAATTTAAAGGTACATGCACACTATAGCAAAACTGCTTCGCTCATGTATATTCGCTTCGCAATAAGAAGCAATTATTGTTACATGGTTCAATTGGTTCAGTGTATCAAATCTCTCAGTTTAGTTGACACTTTGGTATTGTCATTGCGTCACAGCGAAAGGTTTGTTTTTATTTTAGTTTGTATCTTTGAAAGACCCCATTGGATTTAGGCAGGGCTGATGGATTTAGGCAGGGCTGTCGGATTTAGGACTACTCACGGTAGTCCTGATAAAAATTTCAGGAAAGTGCCGAAAAATCGAAATTTCTTCTTTTTTCTCGATTTAAAGACGGCCCTTTTAGGGTAGATCGTCAAATGGCAAAGTCAAAAAATTCAAAGTGTAATATTTTTTTGTGAAAATTTAATCTATTGTAAGACATTTTGCGCAATTTTTAACCTCCTAGGTAAAAAATCCAGCATTCCCCAGGGGGGTCTTTGATTCGCACTAAAGCAAAAAATGAGTAAAAATTGCATTTTTTGCCCATTTTAAGACTATAAAAGGCCAGGAAAGGGTCAAAATGGTTTCTAAATGGTGTCTTGTACTAATATTCAACATAAAATAACAAAATAATCCCAGCGAGATCGCTCAATGTTTCAATTTCAGGCTAAAAAGGCTGATTTTCTTCGATTCTGGGTAGCAAAATGCATGAAAGCAGCATTTTTGAGGACCCACAACTTTTAACCTTTTTAAGGTGCACACTTGAAATTTTCAGCAATGAAACACTTCAGAGAAAGCTCCAGGAAAAATCAAACTTGAGTTTTCAAAAATTTCCTATAAATCCATAATGGCGCCCTAGAAATTGAGTTTTCATGCTAAATGCCAATATTTCAAGCTAAAAGTTAAAACTTGGTTTTCTTTGGCTAAAATCTCTAAAATGATTTCAAATGATGTCCTGAAATGTTTGGATTTTGGAAGTATTCTGAAAATACTCTGGGAGAATCAAAATGGTTTGGGTCAGAAATTTGCCCAAGTCTGCCATTATTGTATTGCATTTCCCACTAAAATGCGATATTTAGAGTTAAAGTCAAATTTTCTCAGGCTAAAATCTCAAAAATGGTTTCAAATGGTGTCCTGAAATTTTTTGGTGTTGAAAGTATTCTGAAAATACTCTGGGAGAATCTAAATGGTTTGGGTCAGAAATTTGCCCTAGTATGCCATTATGGCATTGCATTTCCAACTAAAACGCGATATTTAGAGTTAAAGTCAAATTTTCTCAGGCTAAAATCTCGAAAATGGTTTCAAATGCAGGAGAAAGTTTTGGTACATAAATTTCCTAGTTCTCCCACTTTTCCAATCAAAAAGTCAAAGTTTTGGCCAGAAAAATTGGAGAGTTTGTAAAAATTGTAAAATACCTTCCCATTTTTCCCATCTCAAAAAACCATCCTTGAAAGTTGTAAAGATGTGAAAAATAGGACTTTTCCAAACTCTCCCAGCAAACAACAGCAATCATTTGGATTTGCAAAGTTTTGGTATTTTGGTGGGAAAATGGATCTATGATGTCATAATTATTCCAGGCTCAAATGAAAATTATGCATACCATCCTCCAATAGCAATCGAATAAAGAACTTTCACTTTCGATTTCATGAATAAATAAATTATAGCGGGCGCATAAATTACGATTTTCCAAGGTCACCTTTACTTGAAAAAAATTATGGAAATATTTTCTATTTCGTGCTACCATGTTGCAACCATGGAAAATCCCCCATTTTTATAAACATTTGCAAAGTCTTGGTGAGGAAAGTTGTAAAAGTGTGAAAGATTGGAAAAGTGGTAAGTTTTTTTCCCAAAACTTTCTCCTGATGGTGTCCTGAAATTTTTTGGTGTTGAAAGTATTCTGGATATACTCTGGCAGAACCAAAATAGTTTGGGTTAGAAATTTGCCAAAGTCCGCCATTATGGAATTGCATTTCTCACTAATACGCAATATTTAGAGCTAAACTCTAATTTTCTCAGGCTAAAATCTCAAAAGTGGTTTCAAATAGGGTCCTGAAAGTATTCTGGAAATACTCTGGGAAAACCAAAATGGTTTGGGTCAGAAATTTGCCAAAGTCTACCATTATGGAATTGTATTTCATTCTAAAACACAATGTTTTGAGTAAGCTTGAGTGTTCTTCCTAAAGAAATAAAATTCATAATGGCAGACTTTGGCATATATATGTCCATTGTGAACCACTGTGATTTTCCTTGATTGTTCCAAGAATACTTTCAACACCTAAAGATTTCAGGACCCTATTTGAAACCATTTTTGAGATTTTAGCCTGAGAAAATTAGACTTTAACTCTAAATATCACGTTTTAGCAGGAAAAGCAATACCATATTGGCAGACTTAGGCAAATTTCAAACCCAAACCATTTTGGTTCTCCCAGAGTATATCCAGAATACTTTCAACACCAAAAGATTTCAGGACCCTATTTGAAACCATTTTTGAGATTTTAGCCTGAGAAAATCAGACTTTAACTCTAAATATCGCGTTTAAGTGGGAAATGCAATACCATAATGGCAGACTTGGGTAAATTTCTGACCCAAACCATTTTGTTTCTCCCAGAGTATTTTCAGAATACTTTCAACACCAAAAGATTTCAGGACACCATTTGAAACCATTTTTGAGATTTTAGCCTGAGAAAACCAAGTTTTAGCTTGAAATATTTGCATTTAGCACGAAAACTCAATTTCTAGGACGCCATTATGGATTTATAGGAAATTTTTGAAAATTCAAGTTAAATTTTTCCTGGAGCTTTCACTGAAGTGTTTAATTACTGAAAGTTTCAAGTGTGTACCTTAAAAAGTTTAAAAGTTGTGGGTCCTCAAAAATGCTGCTTTCATGTATTATGCTACCCAGAATCGGAGAAAATCAGCCTTTTTAGCCTGAAATTGAAACATTGAGCGATCTCGCTGGGGTTATTTTGTCTTTTTATATTGAATATTAGTACAAGACACCATTTAGAAACCATTTTGACCCTTTACTGGGCTTTCATTGTCTTAAAATGGGCAAAAAAATGCCATTTTTACTCATTTTTTGCTTTAGTGCGAATCAAAGACCCCCTGCGGAATGCTGGATTTTTGACCTAGGAGGTTAAAAATTGTGTTTGTTCTAGGAGGTTAAAAATTGTGTTTGACCTAGGAGGTTAAAAATTGTGCAAATTGTCTTAATAGATTAAATTTTCACAAAAAAATATTACACTTTGAATATTTTGACATCATGCTAAAAATGGTAGTTGACGATCTACCCTACAGATTATCGAAAAGGCTACCACGTGATAAACTAAAGTACTATCTTTCCCGGGTTTTATAAAAAAAACAGCGAGTCTATAACTAATCCAGCTCAATAGCGATAGCCATTTGAAAAATGGTGGTCAAGGTAGACGGGGGTGCCACGAATTCCGAGTCGCAATTTTTTCACCTTGATGTCTAATAAATGGTATATCTTTTTATTGAAGGTAGGTAATGGGATGGGGTTTTTTTCTTTGTTTCCTCTGATAAATTCTGAGTATTTCAAAAAAAAAGAATGAACAAGTTTGGAGTTGTTAAGGATAAGTTATGATGGATGGAATGTTCTAATTTTGATTTTCGACTTGTTCCACGCAAAAAATCCCGACGAGTGCGCATCCTACCATAGATGAAAAGATATTTAAGCCAAGCCAACCTTGAGAACAAATTAGAAGATCAACTTCCCTAGAAAAAGATCTACGGGGGAGACGGAAATTTTGCTGGACCTCAAACACTGACCCATTTACACGTGCGGAATTGTTTTTACTTTAGCGGTCTTTTTTAACATTAGTTCTCACCACCAGTCAGCATCACTAGCGATTCATTCCCTTTCGTTTATCACGGGAATTAACTACATGTGGTCTAAAAGAACGACAAATTACGCATGCGTGTTACAATGCAGGATCCTTTAGAGGAAACAGACTGACTCTTTCCTTCCCAACAACTTTCGTTATTGCTTATGTAGGTTTTAAAATCCACAAGTAGTGAACCTCTTATAGCTTTATCTGAATAAATATGGTTGAAAACCTTCTGTCAGGTTTCATTCTGTATGTTTTTTATCCACGTGGTGAACCGGTTTCCCCCGATTTCCCGATAATTAAAAATTGGAACTTTCCCGTGGGCGCGATTGGGCGTACCGCCATCGCAAAATATTTTTCGTGAAAATTTACCGTATTCTAATGCTAATATAATCTAGATAGAATAACAAATATTAAATTTGTAATATTCTAAATTTCAAGATAAAAAGAACTATCTACGAATTATTTTCCTTAACGGGCGTTGAATTGACATTGACATATTTAATGATGTCATAATCAATGCTGTGCATATTTTGTCAACATCCTTTTCATTGGATAAATACCACTAAAATATACAAGATAAGTAAACATAGATTTATCGCCCGCGAGCAGGGCTTAGCTAAGCACACCTCTCTTGAAGAATTGAAGCGGGCAAAGATTACCGCGCGGGCTGATAGCGGATGAAGGTTTTTTGAAGATATTTTCAGTTATAATCTAAGGTAGAACAAACTAAACATAGAAAGGGGGTATTTTTTAGTGCTCTATACGATGATGGGTATTTTTTATTGAATTCTATGTTTAGATTTTTCTACCCAGCCCCGTTGCTATGTAAGCGCGCCCTGTTGCTAAGACCTTTGCTTGAAATCAAAAGCCAAACCAAGATTATTTAGCGCACACTGCCGTTTGCGTAATATCGATAAAGTGAAATGAGGTCCTGACTGATAAACAAGGCCTTAAAAATCAAAGCGCTGTCTCGGGAATTGAATGACAAACTTTGGTTGGTTGATTTTGGCTGCTACATGTTTTATTTTGTTTCAAACTTTCAAGTTTTAATTAATTTTCTTGCGAACTTGATTCAGGTAACTCTCATCCTTGTTGTTCAAATACATCCTGTAGATGACTGATGTTGTTTTTTCTGAAAGCTAGATTTCCTAGTGTGACTAACTGAATAAGTCTTTTGTGGTGGAAGCTGGTGGAAGAACGTGAGAACCTATTGACGCATATTATAAAATTATTCCATCTATCCAGGTTGAAAAATATCTTTTCCATATACCAAAATACCGAAATAAAACCCTTTGTTAGATAAAGTCCCGCAAATGCGGGACAAAAATCAGTTTTTTTTAAGTTTGCAAAAAAAAGTTCAGTATGTGAATAAAGCAATAGAAAGTTCAGCTTTCGTATTTTTCCTTTTTTCGCAAAAGTTCAAGAAATTAAAATAAAGGGATAATGATTAGCCTGGATATCCAGACTGTAAACTTTTAGTCACACTAGCCTTCTGCCAAAACGCGTATCAAAATTGACTCGCAAGCAAAAAATATGCCGCAAAACTTCTGAAGGGATTTATGAAGATCAGCTTCCCAAGAAAAAGATCTACGAGAGAGTCGGAACCCACCTAGATCCGCGTACTACTTCCTGAATCAGCTACTTCCCGAAAATTTTACTGGACCTCAAACACTGACCCATTTACATGTGTGGAATTATTTTTACTCAAAATTAAAGCGCTGCCTCGGAAATTGAATGACAAGATTTGTTTTGTTGATATTCTGGCTACTTTAGGCGTACAAACTTTCGCGAGCAGAAACTTTCGCGAGGACGAAAAATCGCGAAATTCACGACATTTACTTTCGCGAATTTAACGGAAAAATATTTTTCGCGAGCATAAACTTTCGCGAATCAAGACGTAAAATTGAGAATTTTCACATGAAAAAATGGCTTAGAGACACAAATACTTCTTGGGTTGGCTTGAAACATTTGTCCTTTGACTTATTAGT
This sequence comes from Clytia hemisphaerica, assembly GCF_902728285.1. Lineage (NCBI taxonomy): Eukaryota > Metazoa > Cnidaria > Hydrozoa > Leptothecata > Clytiidae > Clytia > Clytia hemisphaerica. Next base: position 238,319 of record NW_027103748.1, on the reverse strand, counting down.
CTTTTAGCAGGCTAAAAAGTGCCATAAAAGTTACAATTTATTCAAAGTTTGAAGTTTTACAGATTTTCTATTTTGTCAAGAATTTTTCGCGAGCATAAACTTTCGCGAATGTCCCTTCCTAGAATTTTTAAAGACATTTACTTTCGCGAAAAGGGCCAAAATTCGCGAAAATCGCGAAAGTTTCTGCTCGCGAAAGTTTCTACGCCTAAAGTACTGTACGTTTGCAATCAGATTTTATCTCATTTTAAGTTTTCAAGTTTTAAATTAATTGTCTTGAGAACTTGAACTTTATTCAGGTAACTCTCCTTGTTGTTTTAAATACATCCTTTAGATGACTGACATTGTTTTCTGAATTTCCTAAGTGTGACTAACTGTCTAGTTGTTTTATAATCTTGTCTCAATGTTTACAGTCTGGTCCAACTAACTTGTCTGCAGGGATATTTGTCCCTGCATATGCAAGTGCATCTGATTGGCTGATTTGCGCCAAGTTGTTGAGCAGAATTTTTGCGGGGTTTTCAATATTTTTCTATACGCGCATAATATATGGAAAAACCTGACATTGCAAAAAAAGATAAACAAATGAAAATGAAAACACAGGTTCATTTCTAAACAAAATGGCTGATGGAATTGGAAAGGAGCCTTTATAAATGTAGCTGATGTTTTGATGTAGTTTAAAGTAGTTTTGAAAGTTTTTGAGGTTTCTAAAAGAGGTTTTATGGTAAGTAATTAAAAATATGTGTCTCCCTGGGTTTCCAAAGTTTTGAGATTCTGTCAACAAGGGTTCACTCACAGACATTATCAAGCAAAATGTATCTGACTTTTTTAATTGCAGAGTCTAAAATTTTATAAACTTTGTTATGTCAGAGATAAGAATTTCTTTCTAAAAAAGAAAAAAAAAGAAACTTATACTATTGATTATCGCCAAATCCTGAGCCAAATTTCTTGAAGAGACCAGTCAACTTCAAGAATCAAGGATTAGTCTTTTTTATTATATTTAGACCAATCTTGTTCGAAAAAAATAGAATGCTTGAAGGAAAACCACTCTCATTAAATGAAAAAAGACAAAACTGTGGAAAATGGTAGGTCTATACCTACCTAGTCTAGCAATACCTCCCAGATACAGTTCAGTTATTGAATGGGCTTGAAAGAATGTTTGATCAGTATTCTTGAGGTATCTGTGATTCTTGCTGGTAAAAGGATCCTCAGAAGTAAAAGATTCGAGTCTAAGGATATGTCAGGTTGAAGACTTTATCTAAGAATCATCCTCGCATTTAAGTAGATTGTAATTGAATTCCCCTAGAAGAAGAAGTTGCTTTTTGGACCTACCCCGGTGGGGTGGAGGTCCTATAAATTAACCCGTGTTCGTTAGTTCGTTCGTTAGTTACCAACTTTTCTCGAGATTGGCTCATTCAATTTTTCTGATTTTTTGCACAAAGGTACATTACTATAAACCCTCGAGTGTGACGAAGCCCGATTTTCGAAAAAAAAAATTTTCCGGCCGGTAGAACCGGAAATGTCCCGAAAAAAGCGGTTTTTTGAGATTTTCTCGAGATTTTCTCATTAGTTTTTTGCGATTTTTTGCACATAGATGCACATTAGTACTGCCGAAAAGGTGTCGAAAACCGTTTGCCGAAAAAAAATTTTTTCCGGTCTGTAGAACCGGAAATGTGCCGGAAATAATAGTTTTTTCACATTTCCGTCACATTTTTTCAACTTATTTAATTGTTTCTTTACAGAAAAATGTTCTTTATGATGATGCCCAAAACTTAGCATCGTTTGATTTCCAAAAAAATCATCCTTTGAATCCGGAACTCCTTAAAAATCGCCGGAACAGCCGAAAACCGGCGTAAAACGGTTTTCCTTCATTTTTTCAACTTATACTCGACAGATTTTCATGCAATTTTTTGCACAATGATGTAAAATGGCAATGCCCAAAATGTGACAGAGCCCAATTTTCGAAAAAGAAATTTTTCCGGCCGCTAGAACCGGAAATGTCCCGAAAAAAGCGGTTTTTTGAGATTTTCTCGAGATTTTCTCATTAGTTTTTTGCGATTTTTTGCACATAGATGCACATTAGTACTGCCGAAAAGGTGTCGAAAACCGTTTGTCGAAAAAAAATTTTTTCCGGTCTGTAGAACCGGAAATGTGCCGGAAATCGTCGTTTTTTTCACATTTCCGTCACATTTTTTCAACTTATTTAATTGTTTCTTTACAGAAAAATGTTCTTTATGATGATGCCCAAAACTTAGCATTGTTTGATTTCCAAAAAAATCATCCTTTGAATCCGGAACTCCTTAAAAATCGCAAACGACTAATTTTAATAGATCGTCACTATTTGTGTTCTGAATGATTGTTTAACGGTCATGCTCACGTAGATATCAATTAAATTATATATGTGTTAAATGCATAACCAGGTAGGTCCATAAAAGTATCACTTGTTCTCTTTGGAGTTGTTTGCAGTGGTTTGAAAAAGTCTTGATTGAAGCCAGTCATCTTTCGGTGTCAAAGAATAGTAATCATGTTACTTGGCACTATCAGGTAAGATAATTTCACCAAAGATTCAAGATTACGCATGCATGATGAGTAACAAAGTTTGTCAAGGTCATTTTTAGGTTTATTAGAACAAGATTGAAATATACATGGCAGTCCCGCTTTTTTTTCAGTTGGGTAAAAAGTTTGATTCCATAGCCAGGTTGTTACAAGATCCTCTTTATTTTCTTAAGGATTTTCAGTCTATGTGTCTATAAGGTTTTGGTCTCAGAAATACAAATGATGCTAAAAGTACAATCGAGAAATGCAAGCAGATCTCCAAGGGTGTGGTTTAAGTGCACCTGTTTACTAGAATTTGAGAGAATGATTGTTACAATAATTTTGAAACATCTGAAAATATACACAAACTTTGAAAAAACAAAATCATTATGGAACTAAAAAGTCTTGTGTAGTTTGAATGATACACAATGCAAGACCCTTGTTTACATAATATCACAAAACTTTGGAAACTTGGGCACAGGTTTAGAATATATCAAAATAGAAATAAGATTATATTTAGTTTTCTTTGTGTGCTTGTCATTTCATTTGATTTGTTTTCCTGATTTTTATACAACGTTTGAAAAAGAAACCACAAAACAATAAACATTGGAAAAAAATTAAAGTAACAATTAATACAGAATCATATAGAGGGAGTCGATTATGAATTTAAATACAAATTTCACAAAATTTCGCTTACAAACCAGGGGGGGGGTCATGCAGTTATTATATAAACACTATGACAATTACTACCGTGGTGGTATATAAACCAAAATTTTGGAAAACAGTTACTCCACCAGTGGACTAACTGCAACATGGGTGGTGCCTAAGCCCAAAATTGTCGATTTTGGTAGGATATGGTGTACTAAGTGAGCAAATTTTTCAATTTTTCACTTAAAATTTCAGGTTTTTAAAAATTCCGGAAGCAAAAAAATTCAAAACATTTTTTTCAAAAGTCAAAAAAAACATCACAAAATTATTTCTTCAATCAAGGCATGAAAGATATTTTAACAAACTTGGATATTTAACTCTTCAACGGTCGTTGATAAGACGTACCCAGTAAAATGGTATCAAAAATGAGGAATTCAGTGAAAAAATTGCCAAATTTGGCATTTTTGGGGGTGGTATACACCGATTTTGAGGGTAAAATCAGTTAGTACACTATGGAATAACTGCAAGGTGGTGGTGTCTGTAGAAAATGTCCAAAATTGCAGTTACTCCACATAGTGTCAAGGAGTAATTGCAAGACCCCCCCCCTGTACAAACAAATCTGAAAAAAATTCACGATTCTCAATTTTTGAAGGTTAAGTAATTGCTGTTGTATCACAATGTGTTATCATTTGACTCAGGCGAATTTTTGTGACTTTGTCAGGCCTTTAATTACCCAATTACCATATTAACGATGTTCAAATTATCATTTGTCTTTATATTTTTGTTTGTTTTATTGTTTGTTCAATTAATAATCTCTTACACTTTTGTTTGATTCTGTTTAGAAAAACCATGAACAAAATAAACATGAATATAGACTTAGTAACAACTGGTCATTTACTAAAAACAACAGCCACTATATTTTCCGGTGTGTTTGTTGGTGGGGCGTTGTACGTGACGTTGGTGGAACAACCTGCCCGTATGACACACGATCCAACCACTGCTATCATTCAGTGGAAACCTTCTTTTGTGAGAGCTGCTTCACTTCAGGTATATTTTTCGTCTTATCTGATCCTGTCTGATTGTATTGAATTGGATCCTACTCATTTTACATTGCAGGAAAAACTCTCAAAAAAGGTGATAAATGTGAAACTTGTTTAGACTAGGTGAAGAAATAGTTTTCTTCATTTCAGATTAGCTGGTTCCAGTGGAACCATTATTAATACAAATATAATCTGAAAGAATTTTCATTTGACTTTCGTTATATGTTTTTTTTCATACAGAGTAAATTATCATTGCTGTCGAGTGCGTCGGCTTTTGGAGCTTATTTTTGTTTACGAAACACTTCAGCAGACGCATTGAACTGGCTTGGATGTGGGTGCATGATGTTGTCCATGCTGCCCTTCACACTCATCTTCATCAGACCTCTCAATAATCAACTCATCGAAACTGAAAAATGCATCAGTGTCAAAGGTAAGATTAAATGGGTCTTTTTGGATCAAATTTGGCACACAGGATCCTTGTCACATAAGGTAACTTTTGACAAAAAATATTTTTGATGACGTCACTCATCATGCCCAATGTGAGCAGAAACCGAAAATTTCCTTCGATCTTATAAATAGCTATTGTATTCTAACAAAGGCTCTAAGAAAGTTGCCTGAGTCTAAAATGCTTATTTTATCCTAAATATTCAATAAATTAGGGTTTAAACTAAATATTTGACATAAAGAATAAATTTGTATTGGAACAGTGTCAATTTTTGTGACACCTTACTGTCAGAAATGTCATCATGCTCAAGGTGTGAAAATTTTTAGGTGTCAAATTTTTTTTGAAGCTAATAAAAGTTAGGAATTTACAGAAAATTTCATGGTAAAAGCTCTATTATTTCAGAAGCTATTACCATTAATGTGACCTCCGAACAGAAAAAGCCCCCTAGTACGAATAGGGTTAACTCGAAAAAATTCGTTGGAACAATATTTTTGGTTCCTCGAGAACATAAAAATTAGGGTATTCAATGTCTCCATAATTCGAACTCTCCATAACTATATTGAACTATTTTTTTCTTTCAACTTAGCGTGAGAGTTAATTTAAACTTGACTGAGTAAACTTGAAAACCTCTGCAACTCGAATGTTTCCTTATCTCGAACGGTAAGGGGGGGGGGTAAACTGTTCGTGTAAAGGAGACATTCGATTCGCAGAGGTTTTCAAGTTTAAAGTACAAAAAAATAAGTGAAATAATTTACAAAGAGTATCGATGATTTCATATTTCTCTTCTTTCATTTTATCTTTTCTAGGTGAAGGTTGGATCACAGAAAATTTGAAACATTGGGGAAAATTACATTCAGTTAGAGCTATTGTTTCATTGGGTGCATTTTCTTTTATGATCTACACCCTAAATAAACGTTAAATGTGACGTACTTACAATAAACTATTTGGACCAATTTTTCAACCCTAGAAAAAGTAAAGAGCATGGAGCGTGTTATGACTTCCCTTCATCTTATATGATTTACTGAGTTCTAAATATTTTCTCTGCTATATTTTTGATATGTGAAAATCAGTACGTTAAATAAACTCACTTAAATTTGATGAAAAGGTTTGTGAATGAATTCACATTTTCGGAGTATCTTAAGAATCTTTGTGCTCGAAAACAAAGATAGTTTATCACATTGTAAATGACAACTGTTTCCTTTGAATGGTTTTCGAATTAAAACAATTGGCTGTCTTATCCTTAGGTAGGCTCTTTAAAAAGACAGCCTTTAGAATACTATTAGATTATTTTTTATTTTTGAGAAAAATTTGTTTGGTTTGTTAATTTTTAGTACATATTTAAATAAATAAATTATATTGAAATTTTAAAGTAACTAAACTGCCCTCTTTGAGTCGACGGTCTATTTAGCTTAATTGTTCTATACATCTAATAAACACTTTTTTACAAGAATAATTTCACAAAAACGTAAGGCTCAATTTTGGCAAAATCCTAAATCCAATCCAAGATAAGTCCACATCCAAGCAATTTTTTGCAATACCAACCGTTTTCCCTGCTTTTTGAATCGACCCTGATGTTTGCTCACTCATTCCAAATTTTGGATAGGAGGTTTGATTGAAGGATCATGCGTAGCAGAAAAAGGTTTTTGACTTTTTCTCTTCGTACTTTTTGTTAAGCTTTCCATTAAGCTGGACATGCTTCTGAACAACACCTGATGCGGAAGAATATCCTGATTTCCTTGTCCTCACTAATAGACATGCCCTTCTCGTCAAAGCCAGACCCATGACCATAAGTAATAAGGCACACTCTACATTTTTCAATGTCAAGACATCATCCAGGTTTGCGTACGTGTCTGTGGAAAGGTGTCTTGTATTCTTTTTTGTCTCTATATAAAAGATTACGTCATGCAAATCAATAATTTCGAAAGCATCCACCGAAGGGGAACTTCAAAATATCTGTTCTGAAGGTACGTTCCAGCTGGATATGGCGGTCTGTTCTTAGCGAACTAAAGAAAAAAGTCTGCTGGAAAAAAGTGGTCTGTTCTACTGAAGATTGGGACCAGCTGGAAAAATATTTTCTGTTCTACTGGAGATTGGGACCAGCTGGAAAAATATGATCTGTTCTACTGAAGATTGGGACCAGCTGGAAAAATATGTTCTGTTCTTATGAAAAAATAGTTTGATATCTTATATTTATAAATAACGTGTCTAAGAATTTCTTATCTGTTCTGAGGGAATTTCAAAAAAGTCCTGAATGTGGTTGCCTGGAGAGCAGCTGAAAATTCTCCATCTGTTCTACAAAACATCTGGAAATTGTGGATCTGTTCGAACTGTTAGCTGGAAATTAAGTTTCTGTTCTTAAAAGTCCTTCAATGTCAAGCTGGAATTTAGCGATCTGTTCTTATAAGATTTTGTCAGCCCTGGTAGATAAGAACAGTTAACTCGCGTAAAATCAATCGCCTGGTAATTTCGTATCTGTTCTGAAAGTTTTTTTACCTCTTAGCTGGAAAAAATACAACTGTTCTGAAGTAAAAATTTCTCCCCTGGAAAACGAGGAGCTGTTCTTAATTTCGTGGAAATACTTCCAGCTAGCAAATCAGAACAGATATTTGCAAATTTTAGGTCGGTGGCTGCTTCTGTAATTTTTAAGATAATTAGGGACCTGTGTATGCCAACCATAAGGAGCAAACACAGATCAAAATTATATTCCATAAGAAATATATTCATTAGATAGATGAAGTTAAACGAGCTTTTGAATGCAGTGATTGGCTAAAGCAAAACAATCGCACCAAAATCAAACGCAATTTGGGCGAGCATTAATCTGTTAGTTGATGATACATTAAAGCAAAAGCATAAAGTGGTTTTAATCCAATCTTGTACCTAAGGCCACTTGCACCGTTTTTGATTTTTTAAACCTTGGAACAATCTTTCGTGAGCGCTATAAGAAACATAAACAACGAACAAAATGACTGAGATTGATAGTAAGCAGATTCAGTTGAAGCTCTCTAATTCAACGTTCTCTGCTATTCTATACGCTCTCTTATTCGATGAAAATCCAATCATAGAGAACGTCAACTGGAGTTCGACAAAAAACGCCAAAATCCACCGCTCTTATCTCATCATCACACTTAAGTAAGACTTATAACCACCGACCTTATTATAACGCAATATAATCCTTGCGTTAAATTTTATTAAATTAAAACCGTTTATTAACACGCAATTTGAGCCAATGTAATTTTCGAAAACCCTACCTTTCGCATAGTAAATACTTGATTAGTTTGCGAGTTTGCGCAAAAATCCACCATGCATACGGTTAACTACAGAATCCCCATACATACGGTTAACTACAGATTTTCTTTTATCTGGTACCAGACGTGGAAATATGCTATTTAATTATCTGATATTCCGATGGCGTATTGGCGGCCGCCCACGCTAAAGCTCTAAAGGAGCGGGCCAATATACCATCGGAGAGAAATAGTAGTCATCCATTGATGTGCCGACATAAGTTTAGCCCTCATTTTCGGGGCCGTGCTGAACGCTCAAAAATTGTTTTTTTGAGATCTGGCGCCTCAAAAAGACCGTCAAATCACTGTCGTTAGTTACCACGTCATGAGTATGTCGGCAAAAATTACAATCAACATGACTGATGTAATTTTCAGAAATGTGTGCTGTATGGTTGTTTTTGGTTTCTTTTGATGAATTTTTTGTAGTTTAACTGTACTTATCACTCCCTGAATATTAGTTTTAGTATCCAGTGTAATTTCTGTATGTGCACCAACCCAAAAAAATGTGTTTCTACCACAGAAAAGTTGATAATCATAACTTTGTTTTTGTTTGTTTTGATGGCTGATTTTTTCTGCACTTTCTCAAATTTTATACCATTCAAAGACCAAAGAAACTAAAGCAGGTATGTTCCTATGGGTTTAGGCTTTTATCAGTAACTTTCATGTTGTTATCTATCTTAGACCGTCCTCCAAATATAACTGTTGTCCGACAACCGACAAACCGACTTCAGTGTTCCAGAACTGAAGTTTTTTTGGATAAAATCTTTATCAAACTTCACAAAAGTGTTCATTGAGGGTTAGTATTCATTTTCTATAGCTTCAGTTTTTCTTTTAGTGTTATTATAGATGATGATTTCTCTTCTTTCAAGCCTTTTTGTGTACAATGTTATTTCTATTTTGTTTTTGCTTCTGTGATCAGTTTAAAGAAGGAAAAATACTTATTTGAGTATTTCTACATGCCCTCCTTGTGAAAAGAATGATAATATTTTGCATGATTCCCTCTCCAAAAAGTTTTGTATTTGAATTTATTTCGTGAAACCTTTTGAATTTTTTTCTGACCAAAATTTTGTCGGCCATGACACCTTCCCTGTCCAAATTGCACTCGGGCCCATTTTTCTAAAAAATTACGCGGTCAGGCGAAATTCCGTAATGTATTTCTTCCAGATGTTGAAAATTTTCCCGACCTTCAGAGCTTTAGCGTGTCGGAAGAAAATTTCTACATCGGGTGCCAGATAAGCTATTTAATGAAAACAACGCTTTTTCGCGCGAGTTGCAGTATCTAGTCTATAGAGTCGAATTGACAGTTCATCGCTAGTCTAGGTGCCGCCATGTTTGTTATGATTTCCAATTTTCCATTCAGAAATTCGGAAATTCAAATCAAATTCTGCTGTTGATGGTTCTGATGGTTTTCATACAAGGAACAAGGATATATACAGTTAATGCAACAGAAAGCAATTCAGCCAAACACAAACGCGATGTCAATAGTATAGGTATGCTTCTTCATTCACATGTTATTCTAGAAACTTGAACTTGACAGTAAATTATTCTCTGAGAATAGCAAAACATTGATCTCAACCCCCCCTGATTTAAAATCCCCTGACCAGACCAGTTGGCGACCAGTCTAGTTTGCAACTGAATGTTTTTAAACCCAGAAAAATTACACAAAAACAAACCTCTGGAGAATTTCTTTTAGTAGTTAGAGTCCCCTGCCCAGTTGGCGACCGGTCTAGTTGGCGACCAAACGTCTTTGAACCCAGAAAAGTCATACAAAAACAAACCTCTAGAGAATTTCTTTTGGTAGTTATCTGCCTTGACCTATTTCCCGTACTGTGTAAAAAAGGTTTTAGAAAAAAAAACGAGTAGAATCCGAAAGATCCAACTTTGCACGGAAGCACACGAAAAAGCCGGATTTTTCAAAAAAAATAAAAAATGGCTACCTGTGGACAAAAAAGCTTCGTAAGAAAAAACGCTTCAACTCCCACGCCAAAAAATACTTGTCCAAAACAATGAGTATGTTAGAAAGCATTTCTATAAAAATCAGCTCGATACAGTTTCCTTCGTGTGAAATATTGATAAAAAAGTTGATGCAATCAGCTTCGAAATTTGACGTCCAGTCTGCGACCGACCAAACTCAAAAAATGAAAAAGAAGACTCTACATTGCGATCAAAAAATTCCAGACGCGAAGAGAAAAAAACAGGCATAAAAAATTCCCGCGTTTTTATCAAATGAAGACTCTCCATAGACCGCCACTTTCAAAACAAAACAAAAACAAACTTTAGAAAAAAACCGTGAAAAAGGGTAACTTGCATCAGTGGAGGCTAACATGCGTATACCCCAATTCACAGACCAACTAGAGCAGTATTACTTCTCTTAAAAGTGTTGACATGGAAACATTATAACAAAATTACTTGACAATAGAAAAACGTACCTTTGATCAGAATCACTTTTCTTTTCCCACGACAACATGTCACAAATTTCGAAGAGCGTGATTGTAAATGTCTTTCGCCTGCTCTCCTCTGCACACTCTCCCCCGTTTTTCATGGTAATTATAATAATCTTTCCTCAATTAATAACATGTTTTCTTAAATTTGATTTTCATATACAAGGTGAGAAAACCATGACCAGACAAGTCTGTGAATTGGGGTATATGCATGTTAGCCTCCACTGATGCAAGTTACCCTTTTTCACAGTGGCGACTTGAAGAAAAATTCTGAAAAAACATGCCGAAGGGAAATGTAAGTGAGCTATTTTAAAACAAAAGAACGAGTGTAAATAAATTTAATACGGGAAAGCTTATGAGTTTTTTTATCATCCTGATCAATTAATATGACCTTACCTGTAAGTAGAGCACTGATTTTCTCTTTTTAACGATCGGTCGCAGACTGGTACGTCGGTCGGGAACTGGGCACTAGTACCGCTCGCTTCGAAAGTTTTTTATTCTAAGAAGATCGCCTCAAATAAAAAATCAAAACAAACACGAAGAACATGTGAAAAGTTGTCTAACCGTTGGTTGAAAAGGATTTTCAAAAAAGTTAGAAGTAAGTGAAAAATTTGAATCCAAACTCTATCTTCAATCAATCAGTGAGGCTGGAACTTTGATTTTTGAGGATAACAATTTTACCAGCTTTTTAGCGATTTTTGCCTCTTGCTTTACCTTAAAGGAAGATTGAAATTAGAGTTTTTCAGCGTTCTAAAAAAAATGCAAAGCAGAAATTTTTTCATCTTCACAGGATCGATTCTCAACAACAAAATACATCCCTTGGTCTTTGGGTTTGTTTCTGACATTTTTCCATCAAAGAATATCGATCTCTTTCCTTTTCCCCTTGGGCGCGCGAGAAAAAAATGATTAGCTTGCATTCTTGCGAGGGGCAAATTAAGATGAGGCAGCAATCTTGCACTGAGGGTGCTACTTAGTTTAGGACCCTGCTGACGCACCGGACTTAACAAACACCGGACACACGAAAGTCCGGTGTAAAATGAGAATTTTTTTTACCACCAGTCAATCGCTACACCGGACTTAAGGAAGTGGGATGTCGGAGAAGGATGTTTTTCCACCGGACAATCAAAACACCGGACATGACCAGTCCGGTGCGTCCGGTGTTTTTTAATTTTTTGTTTCATAAATGTCCGGCGTACAAAATTCCCTGTATTAGGGTGCGCACTCGTCAGGATTTTTTGCGCGGAACGAGGAAGAATTTACAAAAATGAACTTCAATGCATTAGTACTTACCTTTAAATCATCCAAATGTGTTCATTCTTTTTTTTAAATCAATCAGGAATTATCAGGGAAACAAGTAAAAAAAACTGCATCAAGCTATCTATTTTCTTTCCAAAGATATTCATGTTTTTCGACGTCAAGGTGAAAACGCGATTTAGCGCTGACCACGGCACCGGAAAATTCTCGACCCACATTGAAACAAATGGCTGTCGCTTTTGAGCTGGTTCATCTTTTCAATCACGGTTTTTTTAGTAAACCCAGGGTAAGATTAGGCTACAATCTATCACAAAGTGCTTTATTTGAAAATCTACAGGCCGTCTGGAATTTCGAAAAATAAGAAGAAATTGTGATTTTTTAACAAGATTGCAGATTTTTTCATTTAAGCAGCATACACCATCTGAAAGCTGAGGATTTCAGCTTTCTAGTGGTGAAATTTGTTTTTAGCTATCATTTCTAGCTCATTAGCGATAAGCTAAAGTTTAACAGTCATCGGGCTGATTTTCAGACCGCACCGGCAAAACTCCCCACACCCCGCCACACAGAAGACTAGATTTCATCCGACTAGATTTCATTCATTTTTGGTGCTTCCGAAAATTATTTCTTGCTGGCGTGGTGTAAGGAGGCGATTCTTTGAAAAGGTGATTTTTTTGTGTTTTGAAAATGGAATAACTTTGGGAATACTTAACCAATTCTAATAAATGACCCCTCATTTTTCTCACAAAGGTAAGGACTTTCAAATAAAATTAGTTTGGTTTTTTTAAAATTGAGGGGGAAATTTTGTCCTGTCCACCCTACCTGTATGCAACACCAAACTGACACCGGACTTATTGCGTCCGGTGTAGCGAAAGGACTTTTTGCCACCGGACAAATACACCGGACAGTCCAGTGCGTTGGCAGGGTCAGTTTCCACCCTATTTTGTGCAATGTCGTTTTGTAAGTGTTAATTTTCTGACAGATACAAATAGTATATTGAATATTATTAACTTATTTGTTTAAGTATTTTTGAGCTCAAATTTAAATATTCGGTTAAATAAAAAACAAATGACAGCAGTTCTGTTTTTCCACCGGGAAAAGTTGTCTTGCCGACTTAGCTATTTTACAAATTTAGGAAAGAACTCCCATAGGAATTCCGATACATAACCCGATTGGTTTATTTCGGAACGAGTCATAATGGCAGATAATTTTAAAAGTTTCTGTGTAAATGTGTGCCATTTATCAATGTTGATGGCTTGTTGATTCTTTAAAGAAAAAAGATAACAAATATAGCTTTTTCTAATCCTGGAATATCGAGGTTCCAGCTACATTGATTATTGACCAATTTGCCGTGTACTCTGTAAACCAGACGGTACTGTGCGAGATTGCATAACTTGCATCAGTGGAGGCTAAGGGCCCGTCAACAAACGATTTTCTTTTTTTTAATGGCTTTGGCCGTAAGGGGTGGGACCCTCACTGCAATGCCGTTAAAAAAGTTCAAAAAAAAAGGGAAAGTCTCACTTACAAATTTCATCAGTTCAAAAAGTAGAAATATGTGAAGAAAGGCTAAGACCAAAGTAACCACACGACATTCACCTTATTCCCAGTCACCAATTAATGCTTCTACGAGAAAAATGACTGAAAAATATTTGAAAGTTCCAATTTCAGCCATTTTCAGCCAAATCCAACTTTTTTTCTTGCTGGGGCTTCAAGGAAACTTATCCTATCCATGTGTAAACATTCCCGTATGTTTCTGATGTACTTGACTATCGGTTGTCGAACCGGGATAAGACAGGGGTTATGCAAGAAAAACCATCATTTCCACCTCAAAAGGTGACTTTCGCTGCCAATTTGATAGAATTGTTCCCCTATAAATTTCCTCCCTTTCAGTAGGTCTTCCTCTATCTTATATGCTTCAAAAAAGCCAAAAATATTGCCCTAAAAGCTTAGCCTCACAAAGCTCCAGCTTAAAATATAACCCCCTGGTTGAATCTTTGTATTCTTATCCTATGAATATAACAGTACAGCTATTCTACGGAAATTGCTGTCATGTGACTTTACTCTACCGTGTGATACAAATTGCGCATTTTCATTGGATGTTGGAAATTTATTTGTCACGTGACAAGAAGTTCCGACTTCACATTAAAATAAAATAAAATGGTGGAAGGACGTTTTTCCGATGTATATGGATTATTGAAAGAATTCAGTTGATTTAAAGGTTTTAATTATTTCTTTTTCTTTTGCCATGTGTACTAAAAGATTCTACAATGTTTGGGGAACTCAAAATATCCAAAAGTTTTTCAATTTTTCATGGAATATTTTATCAATTATCTTGGTTTTTTCAGGGTTTATTCTAGAACTATTTTGGAGTAGAGAGCTTTTTACAGATCTTAAAAGTGTTTACTCATTCTTTAGATATAGTCAAAAGTTTAGACATTGGCGAAAACTTATTTCTTTGATTAAACATTGACACACGCTCTTTCAAATCAGACACGCTTGCACCAGACCTCCAAAGTCATTTTTAATTAACATAACAGCAAATTATACCGATAGATAGCAAATAATGTGATTACGCTACTCTCACCAGGTAGGCTTTCACACCTCAAAAGGAACAAATCTTTGCGACGAGAAACACATAAATGCAATCATGTGCATTCGCACAAGCGTCCAAACACAGATATAAAAAAGTCTGTTCTTCCGAGGAAAGTTGTGGGATCTGTTATCGACATTGGTAATTTTGACATGTCGATCAATAGCGCACACTGGAAAAAGCGCCTCTAGAGAAAAATAAGGAAGACAAATAATGATGTAAGCAGCAAGTGTGTGATTAAATTGTTCTTCAAATTATGTACTTTTAAAATGCTTTAAAAATACATATTTGGTTGTGATTATTGGATGGTGAAAGTTTGATTGATAAACTTGGTTGAAGTAAAGCAAACTTGTTGTCAAAGAGGTTTAAACATTAAGTGGAAATACAGGTCAGATATTAACAATTCCATGTTTTAACCAATCGTCCCAAGCTAGAGCCGTTAACGGTGCAGTGTCCTTCGTCTGAAATATTGATAAAAAAGTCGATGCAATCAGTTTCGAAATAAGACGTCCAGAGTACAACCACCAAAATTGGAAATAAGAAAAAGAAGACTCAACATTGTGATCAAAACATTCAAGACGCCCAGAAAAAAAAGAAGACTTTACATTACTATCAAAACATTCAAGGGACATGCCGACAGTCTTCAACTTTTACAGCTCCAATGCAAAGTTTCTAGCTCTGTTTTGAAATAACAAAAGAAACCGGTATATTGAATCTCTGGATAGACAAAAAATATTTGTGTGTTTTTTATCGAATGAAGACTCTCCATAGACCGCCACTTTCAAAACAAAACAAATACAAACTTTAGAAAAAAATGGCGACTTGAAGAAAAATGGGGAAAAACAAAAGAATGAGTGAAAAGAAAGTTCATGAGTTTTTTATCATCCTGATCAGTTCTTATGACGTAGGCTGCAAGTAGAGCACTGATTTTCTCTTTTAAGCGTTCGCCAACTGGACAGGAGACTCTATAGCCACAAGATTCTTGTTTTTACTTATGTGTTGTGGTGGGACTCAAAGATCAAAACAGGAGTTTTCATATTTATTTGCGCAGGAAAGAAAGTATGATTTCATAATTACTGTTTTTAAGATCGTGTTTTGAAAGTTTTGTGTGTGTACTCCGTCTTGAAATTTTTTGATATGGGAAAACAGAATATGCTATGTCTTTTAGAACAAATTACCTTAAAGCTTTTGTTGCTTTATAAATATTTCTTTTTGGATTATGAAATTCCATCCCTTATTGTTCTAATGAGTAAAATATTTCTTTATAAGATGCTTCGTTGGATTTACTGTATAATCTTTGTGTAAACTTGTATATGTTTTGCAACCACAGTTTTTTTGTTCCTGTATTTTTGAACTTAAACTTGAACTCCAGATGCCATGTTATATTTCTCTGATCCAGTTAGATAGCTATTTTTTTACTTACCCATTCTCCTGTCCAGTAAGACATAAGAATTTAAATTGCGTGATGGTTCTATTGAAAGTAGAGTGTAAAATTAGGGGAGACATACTCATTTTGCCTGACATTTAAATTTTTGAAACTTTCCCCTTCCTTCCACCCATTATTGCCACCTGCGAACTTTAATCCCCGCAAAAGTTTATCCCGTTAAAGTAACTCTCACCCTTGTCGTTGCAAATACATCCTGTAGGTGACTGATGTTGTTTTTCTGAAACCCTAATTTTCCAAAGAGAAAAAAAAAGAGAACCCTTTACCTAAAAGATATGGGCAAAAGAAAACTTTTAATTAGTGATAATTAGGGTAAATTCTCTTGATCTCTTTTTGCTCTTTTACCCCATCTCATCCTGAAGATCTCAAATCAAAAAAGAAAAGAACAAGTTGCTGTTTGTTTGTCAATAATATCCCTTTATTGTCATTTTTGGAACAATTAGAAAAAAATGGAAAAATAGTTGTATTTCTGGTTGCATAAGGTCCAAATAGTAAATTTGGAAGGTATTCTTTGTTGAATCTTTTCTGCAAATTAAAAGAAATTGTATATTGGCCCAGTTTTGCGAGTTATTTATTTAGCATTAGGTGGAATTGAAAATACAGCATTGTATACAAGGTCTAATGCATGTATTCCCCATATATTTCGTCTGAAGGTTTAGAGCCAAGTTGACTGAATATGAAGTCTTTGGTATTACCTCAGCAGGAATCGAACCTACTGCCTTGTCCACCGCAGCCAAATGCTGTAGTTTTGCACTACAAGCAAACCATACCTATGGCTAACTATCCGCTCAACATTCAAATGAAAACATTGGGCTAAAATGAAAATTTCAAAATGCTTTAAGATACGAATCCTTGCCTTATTTTAGTTTGCCTTGCATTATGTACTGGTTTGGTTTATACCACAGCACTATCCAAATTTTTGTCATTATTGCACCTTGATTGTTTACTTTAGGAACTTTTGCGGATTTTTGGATAGTTTAGCCGTAAGGGAAGTATTACAGTGCTTTCATAATAAAGTGTTAACTTTCATAGTCTCCAAACAGCTGACTCTTCTGGTCTGTAAACTATGAATTATGCTAGCTTGCTTGATTGGAATGCAAAAAAAGTCAGGCTGCAGCTCTTGTTGTTATCCCCAGCAGAGCAAACAGGGTCTTTGAAAATTTGTGAGATGACACAGTCCACTGAAACTGGGAAGTATGGTGTTTTATGCTGTATTAATCGATAAACTTTCTTGATTGACTAACTAAACAAAAATTGATGGTAGCATACTAGGACCTTGCTGTATATCTTAGTTGATTGGATTGCCCCAAATCTGTATCGTCCCGACCTGCATAAATATGCTCTTTTTTGTGGCCTTCCAGACCAGTTGATCCATAAAGTAATAAAGCTTTGATCAGATCCAGCATTCCCTTCTCTTGAACGTCCCTCTCTAAAGGAAAAGTTTTTCAGTAAAGGCTCCTTCGAGTAAACGCCTCCCCTCTAGGAGGGGTGTTTAAATTTGAAACATACATGTAGCTGTAAAAGGTAGAGTAATATGGAGAAAAATGTTAAAGATAGTATTTTTTTCAGTTATCAATCAAACTAATTGTGACCCATTTTTACATTTACAAAATGAAATATTTGAACTGAAATAAAACGAAAACGCAAAGCAAGGTTCCCATTCACTTTATCAAAGTGACCGTGGCTAAATAATATTTGATCAATGCCCCCTTCTTTTAAACGTTGGACCCCATTATAGACAGGGGGGACAACGTGATGAATTTTTGCCAAGCCTCTTTATGCTTCATGCTATTTTACAACAAGTTTTTTGTGAGATTTTCTCTTAATGAGTTTATAGACATAGAGAAAGTTTTATCAAAAAGGAAAGTAATTACTTTGTTTTTAAAAATGTCTAAAAGTAATAATTTTTTGTTATTTTGGAAACTTTTGATTTTTTGAAGATTTGTAAAAAATGAGGCCCAGCATATGTCTTTTTACGCAATGCTTTAAAAGTTTTACCAAAGTTAAAATATTTGTTTATCCTTCCCAAATACATCAAGATGTTTATTATTTATTTATCATTTGATAAATTACTTTTGTGCTCTTCGTATACGAATATATGAATTTGCAGCAGGTGTCTAATAATAACCGGCTCCCCTTTTTATGTTGATTAATTCCTTCTTTTTATCTCTATTATTTATCGTATCGTTTATTCAAAAGCTGAGCTCGATAAATCGCCATATATTTTTGAAAAGTGTAGTTAGTTTTTTGATGAGCTATAATCCATAATATTGTGTTGTTGTAGAGAAAACAAGACAAGCAGTTCTCTAAGAGGTGAATAGGATTGTTTTGTATACCATGGTGCTCCTCAGAAAGCTTTTTTATGTTTGCACCATGGGTTATTTTTATGTCGTTAGAATGAGTGATTGAGAAAAGTTTAATAATACTCGTTAGCCACTCTGTTTGCTGTATAAAAGTTGTACGAGATTATTTGATATAACTGATTGCAGAAAGCTCTTTTGCTGACAAGAATCGCGACAAGTTTTGATAGATTTTCTCTTTTTCTGATGAGTTTGTAGCTTGTGATGGAGAAAGTTTTATCAAAGAAAAGTAATTACTTTGTATTGAATAATGACGAGGTAAGCGGCTTATATCTTTTGTTATTGCAATCAGAATTTCCAGTGCACAAGTTACAAAAGTTTAGCTCACTGACTTATTATCAGATCTCAACCGACCCGTACTTTCTCTGATCATGGCGCTTGAAATTTTGTTTGAAATCCTCTTAGTTTCACAAACATCTTTTTAAAGAAAAATATGTAATGACGAATTCCTGCGTGAACAGTTTACTTTCTGATTGCTTGCTCTGATAATTTCTCTTTCTGATGAAGTGAAATATCAACCCATGTGAACGTTGAACTTATTTGATTTTTGATACGTGGTGTTTTTGTTTTGACAGGTTGGTGGTCATCCAATCATTCGTGAGATGGCAGATGAAAAGAAGAAATTGTTGGCTAGCCCTGATGATGACTTGGTGAGTAAACTTCATGTTCGTGTTCGTAGCAGTTCGTGGTCATTGCTGAATACGAATTTCATCAATTTGTATCATAAGTCACAGATAAATTCTCAGAACTAGTTTTCCCTCATTTTTAAAAGTGACTTCCCTTTTATGGTCATTAAAAGAGGCTAGAGGATGCATTGTACAAATCTTATGCGAGTTATGCGAGTTGTAGTCGTGGCGTTCTAAGTCATAGATTTAGAACGCTATGGTTGTAGTTTTTATTTTAAAACCTGAATAAAACCTTGCTTGTCATCCTTTCTTCGTCAGGGTTACAAGAACAAAGGGATCATATCCAACGATGAGGAGCACGACCTCTCTTTTGCTCTGAAGATCATTAAAGAGCAAGGTGACCTCCTCAAGACCATGCAAAATGATATGGACGAGCAACGAAGTTTGAACGCCAAGTTGTCAAGTAAACTGGAAGATCTGACGCGAGATATTCAAATACTCAACGATTCACATTCCAAAGAAACGATCAAGAAAGATGAGCAAATTGATAAATTGAAAAACACTCTGGAAGCTAAGACGGAATTCCAAGCTTCTTTGATTGATGAGTTGCGATATCAAATACAAAGCATGAGAAATAAAATGGACTCCAAACGGCTTACTGAGAATGGTACATCTTCAGGGAAAGCTATCGTCAAACATAACGAAATTCTTTCACCGACTAAGAAGTTATTGAGGAATAATTCTGAGGACAGTATCTCGAGTAATGGATCAAATCCGTGTCTTCTATCGAGAACCATCGGTCCTCAACGCGCAGAATATGTGTGGAGAATAAATGCCTTCACCAAAAAGCTGAAGAGAATTCAGTCCAATAGCTACGATGACCCAAGTAGATCAGAACCTTTTGTAACTGGTCCAAATGGATATCGTTTGTCCATGTGGGCTTACTTAAATGGGCGAGGAAAAGGGTTCGATAAATGTCTTGCAGTGTATGTCCGAATTATGGCTGGTGAATATGACCCTGTGCTACCGTGGCCCATCAAACCGTGTTATACTTTCCAATTGATCAGCCAAGCGCAAGATGCCAATAAGCGATTAGATCTTGTCCGCGTAAGAGACTTGTCAGTGAAACACAGCGGTATTTCGCGACCTCAGAAAGACGATAAATCCATTATTGTTGGGTTCGATGATTTTATTGTTCACGAGGACTTGGAGAAGAAAGAATATTTAGCGGACGATTCTTTGTTCATCAAATGTATCGTTGAAATTTAATTGCTGCTGGTCTGATTCTCATCATTTTTTAGACATGAAACTCTGCTATTTGTTGTCGATGGGATTCATAGAATTCTACATCGATGTATTTTATACTCATAATTTATTATTCTCCATTTTCAAAATGATCTTGATACGATTGTGCTAATTTTTCGAGAGGTATTTTTTAGAAAGAATGTTTTAATTAAAATGTATCAATACATTTTCACTATCCTACTCTGTATACAGCTACCACAAAAAAATCCCGTCTTAGAATTCCCCAACCCGGTGAGAATTCACTTTCAAAAGTTATCCAATTTTCTTGGGAAAACTTTCAGTTGGTGGTGAAATTCTTGGGCGGACGCTCGGGAAAATTCACACGCATGTTCAATGTGTACGTTTTTTATATTATGAGAAAATTTCGGGACCTTTGGAAATCAAGTTTGCACGAATACTGAAATTTTTGGTTCAGGCAGCAAGTTCCTTCCTTTTTCCTTTGCATTCTTTGCACTCGACTATAGAATACGCAAAAATCTTCAACCATTTTTACTCGGAGTGTTTGCTCTTGGCTGGCATGAACAGTGATTTTATTTACCAATCTAAGTAAACCGAGATGCAACATGATATTTTCTTCTCTTTGTCGTGTTTTAAAGGTTGACGAATCATAGGCCAACTACTCTCAGGTGCCTAATAAACGAAGGGGTTAGAAAAATCTTGATTCAAATTCCGGCTTATTGCTGGGGAGGTCGGGAGATTGAACCTACTCTAGGTACCCAAAAATAAGATAACTATGACTAAACCAGGCTGGGAATATTCAAAAATTTGCAAATGAGGAGGAAGGGGAAAATCGAAAAATTAATAAGCGATTTTTCATGTATCTTGATGAACGTGTGAACTAAAAATAAATGTAAAATTTATCTTGAAAATATGAATCAATAAATGGCATATTAAAAAAATATGTGTTCATCCGACACTGAGATAGACTGGTAGTTGTAGGCTAGCTGATTCAAAATAAATAAATCTGTTTTTACTTAACTTTGTTTAACCTTCTTTAAAGAGTAAATTATTTTTGAATGAAGAAAAAATAAGCTTGGCCTCCAGGTCGAGTTTAATTTTCGTTTGGACAAAAATGCAACTAATGCCTTTGATTTTTTCTCATGCCTAACCGCAACCTCGTGCCCGTGTATCCCAGGCTTTATTTACACTACTGATGGGGCGCCAGAGAATACCCTGGTGTTGGCTGATGCGAGTTCCCCCTCTCAGAGGGGGAACTTCTCAAAACAATACGTCATAAAAAAAATTGACGTTACAAAGTTGCACTGCAATGCAATGGTTTCAAACCCAGGAACAAATGAAATCTGACGTTTTGTTTTTGAATTACGTAATCAGACGCGCTCGAAAACCAGCCAATGCCAGGGTATTATCTAGCGCTATCAGTAAGCATCAAAAGCTGACAATACGCAGGGAACGAGGTTGGCCTAACCGTTAATTATAAGGTTACTCTCGGCTTTTTTGAACGAAGGAATTTCTTTCAAATAACAAATAACAAGGAATTTGAAAAGTTGGAAATCTTTTTTTCCCCACAAAACTTGATTATTGTGTCAATGTCCACCCAGAGTCATCTAGATAGTGGTTTTTCGATAGTAAAAGAAATTTCTTGTACAAAAAGTCGTTAATGGATTATCTAGATGAAACTCGACTAAAGTCTGTCCAAATATAATTGGCAGTGGAAACAAGAATGCCTGTAACTTTTGATAGTCAAATATAATTTATGTAATTTTTTTTGCTTGTTTTAGAGAATCAAAAGCGCTATATTTGAATGTATTTTTGGTTGAAAAATTCGCGATTTTTTGCGGTTAAATTTGCGATTGTAAAAATTGAGCTTTTTTTCTACTTATGCTATAACTTTCATTTTTACACCAATGCTAGTTCAACCTTAGGTTAAGAAGTTTGTTAAATTTCAAGGCAAACAGAAAGGTCCTTCGGAAGATATGGGACCCGAAATACCCCTTGGTAGCACTTTTCTGTGAAATATCAAATCTCCAACTTATTACTAAAAACGGGGGCTATGTTATCTTTTTTGAACAGGGAAATTAAAAGTTGGAAAATTTTAATCTGAATTTTAGAATTTTTGACCAACTTGGTTTCATGAAAATTTAACTCGTCAATTTAAGGTGCACCATAAATTGACGAGTTAATTAACTCGTAAGATTAAGGTGCACCATAAATTGACGAGTTAAATTATCTACTTGTGACGTCATAATTTCCCATTGATGACGTCACATTTAACGTAACTCGTGTTTTTTGTAACTCGTGTTTTTTAACTCGTGTTTTCCGAGCCTCGACTTTAGTTTGATGTTTTAAGAATAAAGACTGCATAAATCAAACGATGGGAAAATATGAGAGAATTCGCATTCTCTCTGTGAGAATTTAGCCTGAATTTTGCTTACAGTATATGGAAGACGGAGACGGCCCCCAAAACGAAGATCGTCATTAAAATGAGGATTCTGACCTGTAGATTTATCAGAATTAGACGATTTTTGTTTATTTTGAAAGAATAATGGTTATACTTAAAAATGAGCATGTTTTTAATGGATTGAGACATATTCAAAATAACATATTTGTGTAATGCCTTTCTTGGAATTCCATTCCTATCAGCTATAACAAAAAATTAACATTAATTATAAAATTTTTCGCTGAATAAGCAAAAACGGAAAATTCTGACATTTTTTTGCAAAATATAGGAGAAAAATACCTTTTCAGTTTCAGTTAAGCTGTTTTTATAAAATTTTCACAGCATATTCCATACATTCTATTTTCAAAAGAGATTGGTTAAATTCAGAAACTTGATTAAGGTGGTCGTTAACACTTCTGAGATAGGCTCATCTTTTTTGGGTCGATTTTTCAATTTTTGGTTTAAATTAAAGTTTGAACCTTACTAAACAATATCCCGAAGTTTTATTTGATATAAAGAAGAGGAAAGTGGAAAAATTTAGGTCTTTCTTAGACACCTACCTGAGCAGATCTTGCGGTCCGCCCTAAACGCCCACCCCGCCGCCCGTCACGAAAACCAAAATATTCGCTCTTCTGGTCCTTAGAGCGACTCTAAATTTTTACCGTCGCTACTTAGAGCCACAAAGAACATTTCCGGAAAATTTTTTTCCGGTACTGTTAATAGTTCCGGATTTATGACAACCAAAACAAACCCGCCATCTTGAATCTTGTCAAATTTCAAGTGTGGTTTTTTGGTAAAGGGAATAACTGTTTCATGGCTTATTTTCTTGTAATAAGTGATGGTTTAATGCTTCCATTTTATATAAAGAGCTTCTCAAAACTCCAAGGAACATTTTTACTTGATAATCTTTCTAATTTCCTCCCCATTGGGATCAAATTTCAGCGCAACAAATGTGTGACAGGTACGTGAAACGTTTCTTCTGTTTTCTCTCTCTTTTTAAGTTATTTAATTGATAATTTACTTTTAAAAAAGTCCATAATATATTCTTGAAACTATCCATACACTTTAGTGGGTTTTGATAGTGATATAGTTGATTTTGGTGCATTTCGGGGTTTTCGCAAAAGTGAAAGTGAAAGTGCTCTTTACTAGACTTGAGCGCAGCTTGTATTTCAAGTAAGTAACGGGGATGAAAATTTGCTTTTCTACAATAAAATGTGTTACTTTAACCAATGAAAAGGTTAGGGAATACTTTTCAATCACTTTTCACCAACTTTTAGCTTTTTCGCAGGCAAAAGTAAAGTTTACGCAACTTTTTTGCATGTTTGCGGTAAATCTCAGGGTTCCAGGCGAAGCCAAGAATTTGCTGACACATGCAAAAAAAATGGCTTTACTTTCTTTCTTCTATTGAAAATTGGATTAGTGCATCAAGTTCAACTGAAATATGTCAAAAATCCCACATTAAAAGCTTTTTTTTCCTCTTTTTACAGCAATAAATAGTTTTTTTTTTTTAAGGCCAGTTTACGCAAAACAGCAAAACCGGGGGTTTTTTATCTCTTGGCGGAAATATCTCAGGATTGTATGGTCCGATTGGCATGAAATTCTCAACACAGCTTCCCCTCATGGAAAGGTGTGATCTGAGTGAAACAGTTTTAAAAAAAAATGTTTTGTTGATTTCATAATTATAAAAAACTGTTTTTTGGGTTTTTACCCCCTGATTTTATTTTTTTCAAATTTTTTTTTCACTCAGATCACAGAAGGTCACTAGGGTGACATAACTGCCAAATATCAAAAGCTAACTCCATCTGGTTGCTGAGATTTTTCTGCCAAGAGATTTTCGAATCTATTTTTAGAAGTGACGTCATGACCCCCGTCTTTGATATTTTTATTTATTTTTTCTATTTTTAGAACAAAATAATAATGAAGTACCATCATACAAAGTTTCAACAATATATCATTTATACATTTTGAGATATTTCAGTTTGAATATTTTTTGACATTTTCAAAAAGTTTGTTAACGACCACCTTAAGACATTGTTAAATCAAAATGGTCATTTTGAAAATTTCTAAATTTTCATTTTGGACTTTCCATCATCGAAAATTTTGAAATATCAAAAAGTATCATAAATTTTACATCCATCGGGTCGTAAATTCAAGGGAAAGCTCAAATATGTTCATAGTTTCTCCCCCCATTTCCACTGGGCTTTATAATTTGATTTTAACTACGCCTACGTTTTGGGGGGCCCCAAACCTGCGTTTTAACAACCAGGGGTATACTGTAAAAATTTTATCAAACAAATTTATGTTTAAAACGCCACTAAATCACATTTCCTGGGCAAACTATGGTCAAAATTTTGTATTCATATATTTAAGAAATCGCTAAAATTGCAAACCTACTAGTCCAGGAAAAAATGGCCAAAAACCCACCTTGAACTGGACTTTGTGAACCATGGTTTTTTAGCTTCCTATGTACCTATAGATTACAGTTTGGGATGGTTTTCAGGCTGAATTGAAGATAAAACCCTAAAATTTGACCTAAAACGGGGTCTTTTGCTCAATCAAGGGTCCCCCCTTTACTAGTCGATTTTTCAAAGTGCTCAAATGAACAAACTTTTGTGCTAATCTGATAGAGCTCGAAGTGCTGAGCAAGAAAATGGGGTCATATGTTTGGTTTTGAACATCCGTTGCGGAGCTAGGAGTCAAAATGGCCGTTTTAGCCCTTTTTCTGCTGACAAAGTCCCGTTCAAGGTGGGTTTTTGGCCATTTTTTCCTGGACTATACGTTTTGGGGGGCATTAGAAAAAGCTATTTATTGAAAAATATTATTGAAATTGAAAATTTTGAAAAAGAACTTCCGGGAGATAAAGTAGAGATGATAAAGTTTTTCATGCAGCAAAAATTTTTGTAAAACCTCTTTTTGAGAGAAATTTTAAATTTGATCGATGTTTTGGGGGACACATACTGTAGACTTTAAGGAATTTTCTTCATGTTTGAGATCTTGTCATTTTGTTTTTTGCTATCATAAAAATCGAAGTGTTAAATTGGCGGGGAGCAACCGATGTTATGTGCGGTAGCTTTGTGCGCATTTTACAAGCTAACCAAAATCCCAGTGATCAAGGAAAAATTACCTGAAGTGGATAAATTTTCGCGAGACAGTTAAAAAAAAATAAACTAATTTTCACGGGACTTATTTTTCGCGAGTTGGCCCTTTTTTCAGCTATTTTTTTTCATTTTCCTTGGGGTTTTAGCAAAATAACGTTTATGGCAAAAATCTTGGTATCAGTTAATTTTCGGGAAAACTCGTTGAACTTTCGAAATATAATCCCTCGCGTAAATCTATCCACTTCATACCATTTTGTTTTTAGAAATACGAAAATTTGGGGTGGGGGAATGAAGGGTACGATTCTCACCAAAATTTTGCTGCACTATTAGCTTACAATTTAAAAAGCGAAGTTCTTTAATGACATCTTATGGTTTGCACGGTAGCGTGGTTGAAACGTTTCGAATATTTTGGCGTGATCGCGTTTTGCTATTGGTCAACAAATGAAGACTAGCTTTAAGAATACATGAAATTATGAAACTATCATCCGTCTTCGGATTGAAGATTTTGATTTCTTTCGAAACCATAGATAATTGTATAAAAATAAAAATCATTAAAGTATCATAAATAAGTACAAAAATTTCTAAATCACCTAAAACAGCTATTTTCTTACTAATCCTAGTACTTGCAAACTAAGGATGCCAACCAAGGTCTAAAAAATCTTCGGAAAAATATAAAAAAGAAAAGAGGCGAGGAAAAGAAAAACCCGAGAGGACAAAATACCCCAGCATCGCTTTGAGTGGTGAAAAAGCTAATGGCAATTTATTTTTGAAAAAGCAAGTTTAATTTCATTGATTGCGAAAACTTTAAAAATAAAAAAATTCTATAAAATAGCTTTAAAATATAAATCTCAAATAGGATGTTTTGTTTTAGTAAACTGAAGAAGGAGTCACATTGCTCCATTAGTTTTAACCTCGCGTTTGAATCCGAAAAGTTGGAAAAATATACTAAAGCAACATTAACTGGTTCTACACTGCGTGGGTTGGTCATCGTCTCCTTCCACATCACTATCATCCTGTCCATCTTCATCGTCACGAAAAGCATGGTAGCCCATCGTGCGCAACATCTCTTCTAAGGGATCAGTGTTCATTCGCTTCTGATTGGTGCGCACCAACACCTCCACTTCTTTCGAACGACTATCTACGTAATCCTCATCCACTGGTCGTGGACTCCACAATCTGACCACCGGATCCAAGCCACTGGTGGCCACCAGACATGACGAAGGATGAGGTTGAACGCAGTTGACAATCGATTCATCACCTTGCCATGCTTCGATTAAATTAGTGGTGGTGCGATCCCACAACAACATGCAACCACAATCACTACCCGCCACAATGTATTGTCCATTGTCACCAAAGAAATTGGCTTCTTTAATGTCAGTGGTGGTGTTGCAGGAACCTACAAAACGTTGATGGTAATCGAACGCGTTCAATTGATGATAGCTCTCTAGTCGTGAAGGATTTCGATGAAAAATTTCGCTTTCACTCTCCGACTCTGTTTCTGGAATGAAAAGTTTACCAGAGAAATTAGTAAACTTGGCAGTAAACTATTCCACATTAACTAGTAAACATAGCAGTAAGCTATCCTAATAAGGCAGATATTAGTCAGTAAACTTTAAAAATCAAACA
This sequence comes from Clytia hemisphaerica, assembly GCF_902728285.1. Taxonomy (NCBI): domain Eukaryota; kingdom Metazoa; phylum Cnidaria; class Hydrozoa; order Leptothecata; family Clytiidae; genus Clytia; species Clytia hemisphaerica. The sequence goes on along the minus strand of NW_027103748.1, from coordinate 211,237 downwards.
AAAGGTTACCGAAAATCTGCGAAGGAAAATTAGTCTATTTATGTGGTGCATGTGAATTTTGAATATACGATAAAAGAAACAAGAGGAATCGCAACAACAACAAATCACCTACCTGCTCTACGTGTAAGATGTTGTTCGATATCCCGCTCCAACATTTTCAAGGAATAACTGTTCGATTGTTCACTGAATTTCTCCTTGAACGTTTCGATACAAAGACTGGCTTCCTCTATCCACTGCAGCTCGAATAAACACTTCGCTTGACGGTAATAAGCTTTGCTGTGTGTAGGGTCCAGTTGGATGGCCGTTTGACAATCGCGAAGTGCTCCATATATATCGCCATCCCTAAACGAAAGATGAAGCAATGGCAAGTTATTTCAACTGATACACGATTTTCTTTCAACTGAAAGGAGCTGGTTTATATCGTCTCAAGAAGGTGACGCCTAGAAAACTTCTAAAGATTGGAGCTGTTCTGAGATAGTGAAATGATAAAAAAAAGATGGGAACCATTACCATTTTCTTTTTAATAGTGCTGCTGCTCTGTTTGCATAAAGTACTGAACTGTTGGGAGAAAGAGCGATCGCTTTGTTATAATAAACCACAGCTTGGAAAAAGTTCTCGTTAGAAAAGTAATCATTCCCTTTTTGTTTCAAAGAAGTTGCTTTATCGCACGGAGTATCGTGTATCATGTCGTGTTCATATCGAGAGCGTGATCGCATCTCATAGGTCGAATTTAAACCGTTCCCGCACCGATGGATATTATGTTGTTTGATAGTGTCATGGTCGTTTGCTTCTCCTTGAGAAGTGAAAATAACCGGTTTTTTCTTTTTATTGTATTCGTAAAGATATATGTGTTCACCACCTAAGTTTTGTAAGATTTCTCTGCCGTCAGGGCTGAATTGAATATATGTTGAAGTGTAATGTCTGTATTTGTTAGGTCGTCTACGTGTTTTCCGATTCGGTAGATGTCCCGGTGATAAATAAGAAACACAACCCGATTTATCATCCGTTCTAATATCGTTGCTGAGCTCAGAGAGATTCATATTTCTACGATCGTATAATCGAACAAAAGGGTCGGTTGCACCCACAGCGAAAAGTTCAGGAAAATGTGGATGTAATTGTATGCATTTAACTTCTTTGTTCGGTACACTTTGTGTCTTTAGATTGACTAAGACGTTTCGACAAGGGCTTTCCGATGAACATTTGTGTGGTGAACGGAGGTCGAATTCTCTGAAAAGTTGAAAGACTAGATATATGAATACAGGAGGATTATCTAGAATAACCACCGAGTATCACATTGTTACTCGATATGTCGAAGTATTATTGGGCTTTTCCAGAAAAAAACCGTGCACCCCCTGTTGAGGAGTCCATTTCCATTTCAAGGGGGTATGGTTTGAAATGCAGTGGAATTCCATAGCAGTAGACAAAAATCCGATAAAAATAAGTGGAATTCCATGGGGGTAATGAATGAAAATCTGTAAAAATTCGGAATTCCAGAGGGGTATGATCCTAAAATTGCCTGGAATTCCAAGGGGGTGATTCACAAAAGGTTGGAGTGTACGGTTTTTTTTCTGGAAAAGCCCATTCTTTTTCAAAAGAGTATCGAACCTATCAGAGTTATTCGTTTCATAATAGTTATCGAATGGTACTGAGTAACAATATGGTCTATATTTTTCGAGTTCAAAAATTTAGAAAATCTTTTTAGATATCTGTGTTGTCAATCAATTTGGTTATTTTCAAGTTGTTGAGTACAGTTATGCGTTTACAATATATTAAAAAGGCCTACCGAACAGTACCATCCTCAGAAGCAGACCAGATCATAGAAGGAGAACTGTCGCAAACAGCCAATCGTTTGATGCGACGAGAATGACAATAAAAATTCTGTATGGTGCGCGAAGAAGGGACGTCATGTGTTTTGAGACAGGCGTCTGCCGCTCCTGTTACAACAATGTTGTTGTTTGACGCAGGTAAAAACTGAAAACAAAAACCACAATAAAGGCACCAACTTTTTATTACACTGTAATTGACTAAAAAGGTATAAGAAGCCCAAGCGACTATAGAACATAATTTCGTAGCAGAATACCGGGTTTAAACTTCGTCTGATAAAAAAGCAAGTTGACAAAGCCTTACCTTAACAGTAAAAATATTTCCATCATGGCGAGTAGGAAGCACGTGTTTTGCTTTCTGCTGAAAAACATTCCAAATGATGACATTGAAATCGTCAGAGCCTGATGCCAAGTACCTAAAAGGAAACAAACACCGTCATCAAGAAAGTATGATATATATTTTGTTCTATTAGAGTTAGGGAGCGTCTCCAAATATTGTTTCATTTTTAAACGAAAATGAAACGAATGCTTCGTTTATGTTTCGTTTAGCTTTCGTTTCGACTTCGTTTCGAATATATTCAGATAATGATGTCTGATTAACTTTAATTACTTAAGAAAATAAGATCATTGAACTGAAAAAAGATAATATTTTGAATCGAATGGTAAAACGAAATAAATTTTTTCTCTGAATTTCATATAATTTTCATGTCATCCAAAACTTTTTAGAACTTTTAGCAATAGTCTGATTTTGTTACTACAACAATAGATAGTTCTTACATCCTCAAAATGCGTATTATTTTTTTCGATGTTTAAAGGAATGCAGTTTCTGAAGTTTCTTGCTTTCAAGCTTAACAAGTTTTCTATTATCTTTTGCCCTCGATTTAAGAATTCTTTTAGAGCATCAACTATACCACCTTTATCACTCTAAGGGCTTTTGATACGCAAGCTAAACCAGTGTCGTATTTTGGATTTTCCGAACAATACTTCAACGTATTGATCTATGTTCTATTTTGAGAATTATAGAATTTGATTATTCAAATATTTATGAAAACGAGAGACAGATTCTTACTCTCCACAACCGCTCCATTCCAAGCAATTCACACACCCTGTATGCCCCTGAAACAAAACAAAACAGAAATGAAATACAGCTGTGCGGAGTTAAAATCTTCCCACGTCAGTACGATTTGACAAGATTTGACGCCACATCACAATCATTTAAACAGAGAGCCGTCATAAAAACGACTGCATTTCTTTGTGTGCATGGGAAAGGGAGTTGCTGTAGTGTAATCTACATTTTCGTTCAAGATTTCATGCTCTTTTAACTGTTTTTCAAGCTGTCATTTTTCTTGTAGTTTTGCCTATTGGTCATAAAAATTTATGCGGGGCTAATCCCGTCCTTCCTCAAAAAAGGGTTTCAAAATACATTATACAGCAATCAGTTGGATTTAGTCTTATAATACGGAACCCCAGTGTTATACCCTACAAAATACCTAGCATTCAAATCGAAATAAAACAGACGTTTTTTTATAAGAACAAACTATTCAAGAACATCGCTGGCCAAAATGTTAAGAAAAAGTTAGGAACATTTTAATTTAAAGCTTTTAGGACTCAAAAACACCCTATTTCTTACGAAAATGGTAAAAAATATTCACAAAATGGTCCAAATAAGAACATGTTAAGAACATTTTTAGGCTTAAAACTCAAATAGTTAAGAACATTCAAAGGCTGAGGTATGAGGAAACATACCTGTAGTTCATCTTGCAAACCCAACCTCTGGACGAATGGCAAGTTTATTTGAAGTGCTTTTTGAAATTTCCTGTTGAACAATCCTGACTAAAAAATGGAAATAGATTCGTTAAATTTTGTTAATTTGTGATGTTTAAAATATAGGTCAAAGGGGAAAATACAAAAATGAAAGGAAGGCTTATTAAAGTAACTGTGGATGTGGACAAGATCTAATGACAGGTAATGAAGGAGAGTGAGATAGATTTACTTGTTCATTAAATGCTAACTTGGTCTGACAAGGAAAAAATCAAGTGAAACGAACTGATACATACCTGAATTTCCCTTTTTTGGCAAAGTGTTGTGAAGTTGACATCATATTTTTTATTCATTTTACTCCTTACAAAACTATTGGAAACAACAGTAATTCACATAATACAAAGCCCGTTAAAAACAAACACAGTAAATAGATACAAGTTTTTTTAAGAACAAACTATACAAGAACAAAAGGCTTCGAGGGCCAAATTGTTAAGAACAAGTTAGGAACATTTTAAGGCTTTGTAGACGCTGAACACCCAATTTCTTAGGAAAATGGACAACAATACTAAAAAATTTGTGAGAATAAGAACATGTTAAGAACATTTTTAGGCTTAAAACTCAAAAAGCTAAGAACAGCTGAAGGCTTCAAAAATTCTGGATGTTCTTATGTAAAATGTGTACTTAAAGTGCAGGACAGAAGTTTGATGGCTCAATGACTTAATGCTAGAATGTTCATAAAAGGCCGTTTCATAAATTACGTTACAAACATCACTTGCCTTGTTTTGAAATTATTGCCACGGTAATTAACTCCCAGCGGATTTTATTAAAACTACTTCCTATTCATAAAAAAATAATTTAATGTCTCAAGAGACATAGTCGTCACCATGGTAATTGTTTGAATACGAGGCAAGTGATGTTCGTGACGTAATTTATGAAGAGCTCTATTAAATATAAAGAACAGATTCACTCATCAAGGAGAGAATTTTGCCAATTGAAGAAGTGAAGAAGGAGAAACAGGTAAACAGAGTGTCCCAAAAAAAGACCACTTCTACAGACAGAATCGCAACATTGAACACTCAACAGCTTACTACAGAAATTCATATTGTATTCACCCGTCTTGTATTGTATTGTCAAATATAAACTATCGGAACATAATTTCCGCTGAAGAGATGGAGCCGGCTGAAGAGTGGGGTGATTTTTCCACTCTGTTGGAAATGTTGATGTAGATAACGATGTGTGCTAGTGGTTTGTCGATCACTGGTGCAGAATCTTTGAGTAGGTTTGACGGTAGCTGATCGATACCAGTAGCTTTTTTGCGTTTGAGTCCTTGGAGGAGTTTAAAGATTTCGTCGCTTTCTACTGGATCAAACTTGAAAGTTTTGTCGGTGCGGATCGGAAATCTTTTGATTGGTCTCCAGACAAATTCAACGAGGGGCAGCAAAGTAGTGGCAAAACATATTGCCTTTCTCTTTGGCATTTGTTACGGTAATTCCATTGTTTTGTAACTTTTCGACTGTTTTTGATTTAATGTTTGAGTTTGGTAACAACTTTTTGACATGATTCCAAAATTTTTGACTATTTTTTTGGTTTTCAGTTGTATTTGAGCACCTTACCTACGGGAAAAACGACGCTCTGAAGCAAAGTTCTCGCTATTTTTCTGACACAGCAACGTTGATCGAAAATAAAGACGAAGTTAAAGACCTTGGAGTCACCCTAGACACTCAGTTGACTTGTGAGAAACATATCCAAGAACAAATTAAAAAAGTAACAAGTGATACTTTTATGGACCTACCTGGTTATGCATTTGACACATATAATTGATTACGTGAACGTGACCATTAAACAATCATTCAGAACACGAATAGTGACGATCGATTAAAATTAGTCGTTTGTTTCTTATAAAAAAACGTTTAGAAACCAAAATTTCATGCTCTTGAAATATTCTTTCATATTCAAGACTTCGTGAGCAAAAAAAACATCTATCTCATCAAAAAATTGAGTAATTTGGCTAAGAACATTGATGTATGCTTATTAATAGTGATTCTTATAGATAAACATGCGTTTTTTGAGCCAACAAATATTTTTTGTAAAAATCTGCTTGAGCAATCTTCTAACTATGATGGTACCCTATTTTCATGCAAAAAATCAGAAAAAATTAATGATCCAATTTTTCACAAAGTCCAAAAAACCCGTTTTTTAGCCGTTTTTTGGCCCAAATTTGCCCCCCAATTTTTTTTTTTGAAAATCGGGCTCCGTCACATTCGAGGGTTTATAGTTACACATCTTTGTGCAAAAAAGGGGTAGGTCCAAAAAATATAAGTGCATGGATTTTTCAAATCAAGGAAAATTGAAACCATGTTAACTTTATGGAGAGCACTAGCCATCCCTCATTTGGACTACTGTTCTCAAATCTGGTCTCTCTGGAAGCGTAGTCTTATCCAGCAACTGGAAGAAGTTCAGAAATCATATTTACATGGAATTCCATCCCTCAGAGTCAGACATCTTAATTATTGGGAAAAACTCAAATCAGTAAAACTGTATAGCCTTGAAAGACGGAGAGAACGGTATCATCCCGAATTTTGATTATGACAAAAGTAAAGGAGGCATTTCCTGCCATATGAATCAGAGATTGGGGAGAATTTGTAATCTAAAAGCTGTCAATATTAAACACAAAAATATCTGGAGGGGAGGTCTTTCCCAAGAAGGCCCTCGGTTACTCAACACCCTTCCCAGACCAATAAAAGATTTGACAAACTGCCCCAAAGAAGTATTCAAAAAACACTTAGACACCTTCCTCACAACTGTTCCGGATGAACCCTGCTTGCCCACTATTTCAACCTTAGGCAAGCTGACTCCAACAGCCTCAAGGAAATGTCGAAGCATCGGACTCAACGGGTTGGATCAGCTGTTCAAGCGAAAGCCAAAAAGAGGCACATTTAGCAAGCCTGATATCCCTGTTGATATGACTAAAATAAGTGAAAATGTCTCTAAGACATGTTCAAATGTATCTGCTGTGAAAAATGTAGCAGAAAACGCAAATCAGTTGGTCTGCGATCCGATCTCGAATTGCAAGATGAATTCAAAAAGTTGGTTGGTTCAGACAATCCTTTGGAGGTTGCTTCAGAGTTGGAGGAGGACACCTTCACCAAAAAGAAAATCAAGAAGGATGATGAACTAGCATCATCAAAGAAATTCAGCAAAAGTATCAAAGATTATTATCGCGAGATGAAGACTATGCTGAAAAAGGCTACCCAGGCTCAAGCTTTCACTAAGACTCTAACAGTGAAAAAAGCTTTACGACGAAAACCTGTGAAAGATGTTAAAAGCATTCTTGAATCTGACAAACAAGAAAATCCACATTTTCTGGGTGAAATCCAAAATTCAAACCTTGTCGACAGACCTGGTTCTAATCATCATGCAACAGACTACTTATCGTCTACTATGTCACAGGATTTGATATGCTTATTGGGATATTTTCCAAGTTAGAAATCTCACCAATCAACTCCGCTGACACTGGTAAAAAGAATGGCTTCTTGTTCGTCAATACAGACATTGTCAGCAAGACATTAACCAAACTGCTGGTAATCCAAACAATGTCAACATTGATGTGATTACCAAAGGGATTAAAAGAACCTCGTTATCTTCAGATGTTGACGATGCTGACAACGTTGAACAAGTCAAAAACAACAACAATGACAACGACGAGTTTGAGCAAGTCAGCAATTCTAAATTCATTTAAATCGGGCTCCATCAGAAATTAAATATTACCATTTTATATCACTATGCAAAAATTGAATGGTAGTTCCCTAATTATAAGGGAATTTCCTCAAATAAGAAAATCCGATTTTTACAGCCAAAAAAAATTCCCGGGCAAAAACGGCTTGAGCCACTGTTAGTTATTCCTTACCTGGACTGATCACAACTCTGGCCACCCTGGAAAGGTAGCCTTGTTCAACGATTGCTCAGAAATGATTTCTACATGGTATTCCATCCCTTCGGCATCTCAACTATTGGGAAAAGCTAGTATATAGTAAATAAAATTGTTCAGTCTCGACAGACGAAGAGAAAGTTATTAATCAACATTTGGAACGTCATTAAAGGCAATGTCCCAAATTTCAATTTTGAGGAAAGAAATGGAGGCATTTTCTGCCATACAAGTCAGATATTGGGCAGAAAATACAATCTCAAATACACACCACCATTAAGATCATATACCCTAATATTGCAATTTTACTACTCAAAAAGCTTATTAATACAAAAAATGCCTTCAAAACACTTAAAGTCAAGGCAACTAATAAACCATATGATATGATTGCTTTAATGAGTGGCTATATTAGGAATGAAGTGCAAGTGGATATGGATGATTCTGCCCAAAGATGCATTTGTGTTCATGGTGGTAGGGGTGAAATATTTCTTGAAAGAACTTTTACCTTCGGTTGTAAAGGATTCATGAAGAATTAAACCGGTGCTTTTTAATGAAATTAACATTTTCATAAACTATGAGAAATTACCCAAATTTTGAGCCATAGATAAATAATTTTAACCAAGCCAACCTTGAAAACTAGCTTTAAGAACAACTTTCGTGAACATGATCTACCTTGACTTTCAAGGCTTTCGACAGAGTCGACCATACAATCCTACTGAACAAAATTAAAATCAATGGCATCAAAGGCAAAATACTTGCTTGGATAAGATCCTTCCTAACAGGTAGAACAAAACAATACAACAAGTCTCTGTTGACTACACACTAACAATACAAAGATTCAACCAGGGGGTTATATTTTAAGCTGGGGCTTTGTGAGGCTAAGCTTTTAGGGTAATGTTTTCAGATGGTAGTTAAGTACATCAGAAACATATGGGAATGTTTACACATGGACAGGATAAGTTTCTACGAAGCACCAGCAAGAACAAAAGTTGGATTTAGCTGAAAATGGCTTAAATTTGACCTTTAATATAATTTTTTTGGTAAAAGCTATGGTTTGTCGATAAGCTTATCTATTCCTTGTCAAGATTTTTATTTGAGATTGATTGCTTTACCAAACAAAAAGATATTAAAAAATCTTGACAGGTCATTTTGTCATTTTTGTGTCATTTTGGTCAGCTGAACGGATTGACGCATTTCCATTGTTTTGCCTTTTGAAACACGCGTGACTTTCGCATGTTCGTTTGTGTGTAAAATGGCAATCTCGAATTTCAATGCCAAATCGATTTAGGCAATTTTTTTTTGAAAAATGACCCTAAAAGATTTGACTATATCTTTTTGTTCCACAAAGCAATTACTTTCAAATAAAGCTTTTGTCCTTCACAAAAACCAAAAATATTGGCCTTAATAGTTTGCTTTCAGTTCCTGTACTGTCAACTGCTCTAACTTGGGACAATTGGTCAAAAAATGGGATTGTTAATATATGGCCTGTATTTTCACTTACTGTAAATCACTTTGACAACAAATTTGTTTTGATACTTCTGCCAAGTTTATCAATCAAATTTTCACCATCCCATAATCACAACCAAATGTATTTTTAAAGCATTTTGAAATTAAATTAAAATAATAATTTAAACATAAAATTAATAATTTAATCACACACGCTGCTCACATCTTGACGTCATTTGTGTTGTTGTTTTTCTCTAGAGACTTTTTTCCAGCGTGCGCGATTGATTAAAATGTCAAAGTTACCAAATGTCAATAACAGATCTCCGCGGCGGAAGAACAGACTTTTTTATCTGTGTCGGATGCGTTTGAAGCCTACCTGGCAAGAGTAGTGTATTCACATTATTTGCTATCTATGATTCGGGTTATGTTAGTTAAATGACTTTGGACGTTCGGTAAAATGGTGGGCGAATTTCTGTCCCATGTTTTGTCAGATAGTCACAAGTTAGAGCAGTTGACGGTACCTAGTAGTGTGACCCCCTGTATTTCTATTTTATTTCGCACAGGTTTTTCAATAGAGATATCACATAACTTAAATCCTGTGTCTTATTGGACTGGAGAAAGTGAAAGTGTAACTGCGCAATCTGATTGGATGAAATAATTCTCATTCTAAAACAAGAAGACGACAAGAAAAGTACGTCTTTTTGCTTTGGACGAAAGGTTGTATATAAATTTTAGTTGATCTTGCGAGGTTTTATCTTATTTTCTCTCATTTACTTTAATTAGTAGAGGCTTTTTCAATGTTTGGGGAAGGTAAGTCTATAAAAGTTATTTGTTTTTCAATGGAAAAAAGTGTTTTTTCTACTTTTTTCTAACTGCTTTCTAAGTATTTTTCTGAAATTTGTCCATACTGGTGAAATAGGTCTCCGATCCCGACTTGAACCACCAAATGCAAGCAACCTTGGTTTACAAACCCAATGCCTAACTGATTGCGCCAACGAGACACAACATACAGTGTAGCTGGAACCTCGATATTCCAGGATTAGAAAAAGCTATACCTGATACTAAGTAGCACCCTCAGTGCAAGATTGCCGCCTCATCTTTATTCGGCCGCGCGAAAACGCGAACTAATCATTTTTTCTTGCGCGCTGGAGGGGAAAAGGAAAGTGATCGATATTCTTCGAAGGAAAAATGTCAGAAACAAACCCAAATACCAAAAGATCTATTTTGTTGTTAGCGAGGCAAAATCACTAAAAAGCTGGTAAAATCGTAATCCTCAAAAAGCGAAGTTCCAGCCTCACTGACATAAAGCTGTCATTCACAAATAGTTATAGCGTGTAATTTACAGAACTTAATTGAGGAAGCTCCCAACCCTAATGGTACCCTATAAGGATTTCTATGGGATCCTAAGTTAAGTCTCAGGGTACGAATGCCCCTAAGAAGGCCTTCGGCCTTGTATTTATTGTGACTCTGGAGCTCCAACCCTAACCCAGTGAAAATTCCAAGCACTTTTCTGTGGCCGTTATACGGCCAGAAAACTCAATTTTAAATTGAGTTTTGAAACTCAATATTTGAAGAAAATTTTTTTTTAAGTCATAAAAAGTCGGAAAAATATAGACAGTAAACCTTAGTAAACAATAGTCAAAGTTATTTACTCTATAATCAAAGGTAAGCTCAATTTCTCTCATTCTTTATATCTTTCAACAATATAATATTTTTTCTTCTCTCTTTGTGTGTTTTTCTCTCTTGTCATTCTTTTGACGAAATCAACATCAAAACATTTGAATCGAAGGCTCATCAGAAAAATATCAAAACATTTTTTTAGGGCCATTCTTTTTATTGTTACCTACAGTTTTATTTTTTTATTCTATTGTGGAGTAGAATTATTAACCGTTTTATTGATTTACTAAGAAGGCCGCTAGAAATATGTCCCATTTTCTGATCAATTTTTCCTTTATATTCACTTTTAAAACTCCAGATTTGTTAGAATAATATCGAGTGGAAAGTACATTCCACAATGTTTGCTCCTTTTTTATTTTGTAATCTTACTTTAATAAATAAAGCTTTGTTTCTTTTGTTCTTGAAGCATTTCTTTCCATCAGGGGCCGTAAGCTTTAAAAAAGACCTTTTTTAACCAGTCTAGAAGGGCTAATTTTCAAAAAATTTCTCCCGTCGGCGCCAACCATCGTGGCGCCTCCTTAGACACTAATTAAGGGACACTAAACTATGACCCTATCACCCTAACACCTACCATTTTCAAAGTGGAGCCGCGGCCCCTATCCATGCATGGTTAAAGTGTATTCTATTATAGTTACTAGTAAATGATAATTTTGTTTATGTTGCGAAAGAATTTTTGTTGCATTTTAATTCTTGATATCATTAATAAACTCTTAACTAGGAGTCCGTTAGGGGGGGGGGGGTCTCAGATAATAGCAATGGCATGGCTGAAACTCAATTTCTAGATCAAAAAACGGCCAGTGGGAAAAGTGCTTGGAATTTTGCCTGCTAACCCTAACTGATAATAACCGAACCCTGTCTAGTTCCGCAGATTGAAAAATTTAACTTGCATCCTGGTGGATGATATCGTCTACCAACCACATACCGTGAGATTGGGTAACTTGCATCAGTGGAGGCTAACATGTATAGCCCTCAAATGAAAGGCCTGGCTGGTCATTAAAATACAAAGTTAAATCAAAACAAAAATGGTAGAGTAGAGCTGCGAGCGGAGCTGCGTAGTTGTATTTTAATGACCAGCCAGGTCTTTCATTTGAGGGCTATGCATGTTAGCCTCAACTGATGCAAATTACCCAATCTCACGGTAGTTAGACTATTTAGGAGCTTGGATTTTTTACGGACTTTTTTACAGAATTTTTTCAGATATATTATTGAAAAATTTAGACATCCGTATTTCGCGTCTGGATGTTTTCAAAATGGAATATATCTGAAAAACTAATAAAGGTTAAAGTTAAGTGACCCCTCATTTTTCTGCAGGATAAGGAGGGTTTTTCATTAAACTTGTTTTGACACTTTGCAAATTAGTTTGAAATTTCGACTAGCAATTAGAGTCATCTGGTTCTGCGAAATCAAATCCCCAGGAAATATTAAAGGTTCACAGATGAGATCAACCCTGAAATTTAATCTCCATGAAAACTAATCCCATTAAAGTAACCAAAACCAATCAAAGAACGAATTGACGACTGAATATTTGTTTTGGCGAACGCAACGGTCTTTTGAATAACTAATTACTCCACAACAGTTATACCTAGAGACAAAATAATTTATCATGTTTTTATTGGCCAAGGGAAATAATGTATGTGGAGTAATTAGTTATTCAAAAGACTGTTGTGTTCGCCAAAACATCTATATGGATTAAAAAAGCCAATTGAAATCCGATCGATCCCTTGGACATATTTCAATCAAACAGTAGCTATAAAAACCAATTCATTAAAATTAATTTTTCAACTAATGAAGTCAATAAAATCTTACCAACTCCAAAGACAAAAATAAATGATAAGACTGCTACATAATTCCAAGAAGCCGAAACTTTCACAGAAATGTGACCGATTTCGAATTTTTCGTTCCGCCATATTTGTTATGAAAAAGGTTTTTGTGACCGTGAACCGAAATCATCGTCGAAAGAACTACCCGTAGTATTCACTATCCGGTTAACACTGGGACTATCTGGGGTGCCTGCCGTCCGAGTTCAATCAAAAAAAAAAAAATTTGCATGTACGTGTGCAGGTTTTATGCAGACAGGAAAAACACAAATAATATATACATATTAATACATAAAAATTAAGAAACGTTGTATTTCTTTTCAATACTTAAAGTTTCTTGCTTTCGCATTCATCAGTTGATTAGAAATAACTATTAAAACAAAATTCCACGTTTATATGTTCAATGACAAAAAGAAAGCGAAGCTGCTGCTCAAAGATTGGAAAGATCTATTGATAAATGATAAGTGTTATCTTTTTGGGTCAACGTTTGAAGAGAAGGTGGTGAAAACCCAAAAGACTAAATCGAAGACCAAACAGTTACTGAAGGATTCAATGTCAACATCTAAGAGCCCTCGCTCTCCGAAGAGCCCTCCTCCTCAGAGACCGCAAGGAAGAGGGCGAGGATGATACAGTTGGTTATTCAAAAATTTCCGTTCCTATCAAGGCAATCAAGGGAGCTCTAACAGCTCTCCCAACATTGACGGATTCACCAACCGTGGCAGTGATAAGAATTTTAAAATTTCCTCTGTTTCAAGTGGTTTCAACCGAAAGTTTTATCCATGTTCATCCAGTTTTGAAAGGTCTTTTTGGGGGTTCAACACATTCGGTCTTGGAATTAGCGGGCAGGCTGAAGTATTTCTTAAGAAACTGGGAAAAGGTGACAAACGATCCGACTATTCTAGACCTTATTCAGGGTTACAAGATTCCTTTTTTTCACTGGGAAACTCCAGTTCAGAAAATGCCTCCTCGTCCATTGAGAATGAACAAAGAGGAGGAGATGATTATAGATCTAGAGGTGGAGAGCCTATTGAAGAAAGGGGCCATAGAAGAGACTGTTCCATCTCCAGGTCAGGTCTTGAGTACTCTTTTTACGGTGAAGAAGAAGGACAAGGAGATTATGTCCAGGAGATTTGATGATCAAGTTAGATCTGAAGGACCCTTACTTTTCAGTCGCATTAGGGAAACAATACAAGAGATTTGTCAGGTTCGAATGGAAAGGCAAGTTATATCAGTTCCTCTGTATGTGTTTCGTTCGGTCTTGGTCCAGCACCCAGGTTATTCACCAAACTAATGAAAGTTCCTATAACTATTTTGAGAAGACTAAATATTCGGTTCTATCTGGACTATCTGGACGACATTTTGGTTATGGGGAGTTCTCGGGAGGAGATTCTGATGGCAAGAGACTCCTTGATATTTCTCCTTCAGCTCTAAGTTTCATCATAAACATTCAGAAATCTCATCTAGAACCATGCCAGGAGTTGGAGTTCTTAGGTGTGACAGTGAATTCAGTGAAGATGGAGTTGACTTTGCCATCGGACAAAATAGAGAAAATCATCAGCCAGTGCGAACAGATTCTGTCCCAGACAAAAGTGAGTGTGATGGACCTAACCAAACTCCTGGGGAGGTTGACATCATCAGCGGTAGCAGTGTTGGCGGCCCCACTGCATTACAGAAAGATTCAAAGATGCCAGATAAAAGCTTTGATAAGAGGTTCTTACCAGTCCGAGATAACCCTGTCGGAGAAGGTGAGACTAGAGTTAGAGTGGTGGAAGGAGAACCTAAAGTTGTCAAATGGAAAGTCTCTGTTAATGAAAAATCCAGACTTGGTCATGTCTACAGATGCATCCAAGAAAGGCTGGTGAGTAGATTGCCAGGGGAAGCAAACAAGAGGGCCATGGTCAATGGAAGAGAGTGGACTGCATATAAACATTCTAGAATTGAAAGCAGCTCTGTTAGCAATAAAAACATTTACACGGGCCCCTTCAAAGGTACAGTGTATCCATCTTCAGATGGACAACACCACAGCTCTATCCTAAATAGTGAAGATAGGGGGGGTACCCAAAACAAGGTGTTGCTATAATTGAGTCAGGAGATGTGGGATTATCTACGGTCCAGGGGGATCAAAATTACTATAGAATACCTCCCTGGAAAGCTAAACAAGACAGCAGATTGGGAGTCAAGAAATGTAAAGGACTCCAGCGAGTGGAAGTTAGACCAAGAAGTTTTCAGACAGATCACAAGGAGGCTAGGTTATCCACAAGTAGATCTCTTTGCATCAACTTCATCAGTATGTTTCGTGGAAACCAGACCCGTTTTGTATCAGGGTAGATGCCTTTCAAATGGCCTGGGGAGGTCATCTGATGTATGCTTTTCCTCCGTTTTGCCTGATTGGCCAAGTGCTAAACAAGGTAGCTCAGGAACAGGCAGAAATGATTCTCATAGCCCCGGTGTGGCAAGGTCAGTCATGGTATACAAAACTGATGTAAATGTGCGTCCAGAGACCGTTACTGATCCAACCGTTCAGAACTATGTTGACAAATCCTCAAGGAGAGTGTCATCCTCTGACACGAGAAGGGACACTAACTCTAGCGGCCTGGCGAATTTCAGGAAAACACTGGAAGCAGAGGGAATTTCAGGCAAAGCAGCCAACCTTATTTCAAATGCCAGAAGGAAGAGTTCAATCTCTCATTATGAGTCGGCCTGGGGTAAATGGTCTAGCTGGGCTCGTCAACGGAAGGTTGATCCAGTGTCTTGCTCTATAAAATATTCATTCTTGACTTCTTGGCGGAATTGTTTCATAAAGGCTTGCAATACAACACTATATATGCACCTACATATCGGCAATTTCAGCATAGCACAATCCATTTGAAGGAAAACCAGTTGGTCATAGTTCTAGGATTAATGCATTAATGACAGGTATTTTCAATCTTAGACCACCACTACCACGTTATACATTTGTATGGGATGTGTCAGATGTTTTAGGCTTTATTCGTAAGTTGGCCACTGACAATTCCCGTCGCTCTGCAGGATTAGATGACAAAAAGATTTTTCACGGAAAAGGACCGATGGATGGGGTTGGAGGTACGTTAAAAAATGTCGTTTTTCGGAAGGTGAAATCAAACAAGGCTGTGATTTACAACCCGAAAGAATTTGCCGAAGCTGCCTCGGAGTTTGTTCCATCTGTGATCACTGTCTACATGCCGAGTGAGTCGGAAATAACGGAGCCGGAAGGTATAGAAGCCGCTTCTCCCATCCCCGAAACCCTAAAGATTCACAATTTTGAGAGGTCAGTCAACCAACGTGGTGATTCCTCAATTGCATTTTACAAAACTGCTGCTGATGAGGAGCCGTATTACACTCAATGGTACAGCAAGGCTGGTGGCTTGATCTGTGACCACAACGTTTCGACTACAGTTGAAGAGAATCAATGCGCAAAGTGTTTTGCTTCCTATCATTCAGATAACACTACGGATTGGTTAGAATGTCCATCCTGCAAAAATTGGTTTCAGTTTTAAGGTGGACTTGGATGAATTGTTTTTATCCGTCAAAACTAGATAATAACTTGTCTTTTTATTTTAGTGTTGGACGGAAAAAGGTTAATATTCTTATCCTAACGAACGAAACTGCAGCCTTCAAAACTGTATTTTATGAAGTTATTTATGATGTTCCTTGGCATTTATTTACGATGATTTTGTTTTTCTTTAAAGATTGAACTAAAGTTCGAGTTAACATTCATTTTTAAAAAGCTCTATTTATTTTCTTACTTTAGTGTCGGACGGAAGATTTTTAAAAGTTCAATTTAAACAGGACAAACCTAACTCATCTTTAGATAATTTCTTGAATTAATTGCGTTTCCATATAAATCAACGTTCTGTCATGTTTTTTTGCGAGAATTGAGACATTTATTTTCCTCCGTCCGAAACTAATATTCAGCTTCCGTCCGACACTTTATTCCATTGCTGAAGAAATTTGTTAATATACAAAGTTCAAAAGTTGTAAAATTTTCCAAATACTGTTCAAAAGAAAGAGGACCGTTTCAAGACAAATATATATCTCTATCACATCTTTCTTTCTCATACTTTCGATAGAAACGTGTAGTGAATCGAAATTTTTCAAAAGTTCTTTTTTTATCGATTTCGTCTGACACTAAAATCAAATTCTAAATATTTCCCCGTCAGTTTATAGTATGATCACACCTTTTTTACCCAAACTAAACCAGCCCTCAGGTAATAAAATAAATGCATAGGGAAACCGTAATTATTTGCAGATTGTTTTTTATAGCCTATTCAAGTATCGATTTTTCCGTCCGACACTTTTTTAATAAAAAAAAAGCCCCTGTACGTGTTAATAAGTTATTTGGACGATGTGCTGTGCTGTTGACGGCGCACTCCATTTCAGAATTGATTATCACAAGGGATACATTGATCTTCCTCTTTCAACACCTGGGACGATTACCAGAAAATAGAGTTCTTGAGACTAGAACTACATTATCACTTCTAAAAAATCTAACTCAAGATGCCAAGAATTGATAGACAACTCAGGCTTTGCTACCACCAGCTACTACCACCAAGTTTCTCGGAGGAGTCAGGATGCCCAGTTTGCTTTCTACCTGGACCAAAACTCCATTAAGGAACTGCAGTGAACAATAGGAGATCTCTGCTTAAAATCGTCCATAGGAGTGGTAATCCAGCATTGTGGGAGAACCAGAGGATCGGGAGACGGTGGAGTTCACAAGAGAGTCAGATAAATCATTTTTCGACCATGGTATGTTATGAGATTCTATTGTAATCAGATACACATCAATGTACTCAAGCTGAAAGCAATTTATCTACAGTAGCTGGCCTCATTTAAATGTTTGTAAAACATCTTCGGCATCTCAAAAACTTTTCCCAACAAATACAATCATTCTAAGTTTATTTTTTGTTTGCTTAAAGTGACGTCACAAAATCCGTGCAGATGGACACAAGTCTCGATTCAACAAAAGCGTCATGGAATACTGTGAAAAATAGCATAAATCGGAAATATTTTATGTATATTCCCTCTGAGATTTGGTAAGAATGGGTTCAAAATGAGGAAAAGCAGTGCAGCATATTACTAATATAAATTCGAGAGATGTCTGGATATGACTAAGGCGCCACTTTCACTGAAGTCCATCGAGTACTCCATTATGTTTGGATTGAACCAAAAAAATCGGCTAACCTACCAATGACCAATCAGCATGAGTCCGAAGAAGTTTTTGTCTTGGTGAAAGAGCAGAGAAAAGAAAGAGAACGAAAAGCGAAAATGAGACAACAGGGAGAAATATAAACTACAAGAGGCTGTCTTTTCCAAATGCATAAAGAAGCGCACGAAGAAGCCTGTTGAAATTATGAAGCAATAGAGTGGAAGCAATGCACCTCTTGTAAATTGGTTCTCAAAAGACAGTGATCGGAAAAGAAATGTATGTTCGACGGGAAGACACCAAGAATGATCGCAATCACCTAAAACAAAGAGTCGATGAGCGAGGAGGATGATTTTGATTGTGAGTCATTAATGTTTATGACCAATGATTATGACCAATTATTAAATTTGTTTCCAAAAATGATGTGACATTGAAACGAACTAACGAATACTTCATGCAAGTGTGAACTTTAAATACCCAAATGGTACGTTATAACTAATTGGCTTTGAGAATACTTTTAATGAATTTTGGGGGTCAGTTACTGTAGCCTTGTTGACATATCATATAAGACTATCAATATGAAAAATGTTCACTTTGAGACAGATAACACGACAGCTTTGGCTTACCTAGTGAAGTTTTTTTATGGAGAAGAGTCAAGATCTAATTGTGATATCTAAGCCCTAAGGAAATTTGAAAATTTGCTCTAGAGAGAGAGATTGCATCAGAATAGCTCCTAGGTCAGGTAGAGTTTTGCAGCAGATTGGGAGTCCAGAGATTTTTATGACTTAAGTAGCTTTTGTCCCCTCAAGTCTTCCGGAAGATTTGTCATCAGTTGGTAATTCCCTCAATAGATCTTGCCTCCAGGGTTTGTCATCAACTCCTATTCTTTGAGCCTTGGAAGCCCGACCCAACAGCGGTAGATGCTTTGCAAATAGAGTGAAAAACTAGGAGTTTGACTAGACTGGAGTCGTTTATAATGCATGCAAAATACTAATAATAAACACAAATAATGATACGGGATTTAGTTTGTATAAACGACTGGAAGAATCCGGTGTTCCAGCCTTATAGATACCGGGCCTAGCTACGCAGAAACTTGCGTAGCGAGAAAACAATTTATTAAGCAACAACAAACTCTCAAAATAAAATCAACTCAAATTAAACATTTTTAACACACAAATCCACACACATTTTATTTTCAAGAATTTTTTTTGAGCGAGAAGAAAATTTAATTGCGATATTGACACTTTTTTTTTGTTTGGAGTTAGTGCACAAAGGTTTCTAGACGACTAAAATTTACTTTTTTGCTTTATTTCTAATATGTCTTAATTAGTCGTCTAGCTTGCTAGACTAGAGTCTGACTTATGCATTACCCACATTTTGTCTGATAGGTCAAGTTGTCAGGAAGATAAGGGTGGAGGAAACATTCATAAATCTAAGTATCCCCACATTATCCAGGTCAATCAATGGGTGTTAGCTGACAATTTTACAGTATTCTAAGTAAGAAAGTTAGTTGTGAAAGAAAATCCTACAATATATAAATAGAGAAAAGAAGAAGGATGATGATAATGTTGCTTAAAAGTCCGACAGTGGGAGCACGCGTATACGTTATGATAGTCTAATACGATATTCTATTCCCCTTGAACTTTTCTTGAGCACTTTGTGACTCTCACTTATATCATAAACACCTTCAGTCAGCCGCACTCAAACAAAATATTTCTACAAACAATAGAATCAGAATTTGAAGGATCAGACATTCCTACCAAGCGCATGCGCACCCATAAATTCATCATCGAACAGCCAACCACTTTTCTTGTCAAAAAGATATGCTTCATCAAAGCAAATGATTCATCACTCGCATCACTTTTGTCTTTGCGCCTCGTACCTCGACAAGAAACTTGAACAACTAGACAACTCTAGAAATTAAATCACAAAGAAGAGGGACCACTCACACATAAATTTGACTGGAGCCATTCAGTGTTCCATCAAGGTACAGGCTTGACTGAATGAACTTGATTGTGGAGGATTAAAAATCCCGTAAACAGCTGTGGATGATGTTAGTTCCATTATGTATGACACTTCTTGTTGACGTCCTTCAAGCTGTTGTGTATCTTATCCTTCGATAAGATCACGCAACAATGATGAAGCTCATTACGTTTTTTTAACAATTGTGGATAAAAATATAAACAATGAAAATGATATTGAATCTATCTGTATGGAAGCCGATCGAGTATATCGCAGAATGGACGTGGAACAAATGCATTGAAAAAGAAAGTTTCGATAGAAACACCTAGCTCCAAACAACTGACATCATGTATCATAAATTCATTGACGAAACTTTTAAACCATCGCAAAGAAAAAAGTTTGTAATGTCATACACACAGTAGCTCAATAAAAAAGCAAATGAAAATGAAAACCCTAATACTGACCTCCCTAGTATTTTCTTTATTCTCACAGTATTTACTGCGTTTTATAACAGAGGTCGACAGCTGACATCTACAAGTAAGGGTAGTAAGTATTGACAACTAAATGAAGCTTACTATCATATATATAAAACTATTCAAAAATCGAAAGAAAGAAAACAAGCAGATGTATTCTCAATTTTAGACTAAGTGATAGATTGTTCTAGCATAAAAAATGGGAGCCTCGAAGATTTACTTCGTTGTTACAGATTTCATTTTGACTATTCGATCGTATTCAGCCCTTGTCTTGAAATAAATTAATTTATGTGTCAAATAAACAAATTACGTTAATAGCTTGATAGGTGAAGTGTCTTTTAGTAGTAATTTTGGATTAAACTTCCTCCAAAGCAATACAAACCAAAAGCAACTGCAACCAATATTTCTGCACCAGTATCCAGTCAATGGCAGCAAATTCTCCTACACCAGCATCCAGTCAAAACCAGTAACAATAATGAAGCTACCTCATTGGCAGGGAATAAAGTTATTCAAGACACATATTATATCTGCTAAGCAAGAAAACAAGGTACTGTTTGTGCTTTAATATATGTATTACGATGCAAGTTTCCGTTATGCCAGTAATTCATCAAAGTCAAATCGATTCGAGTTGAGTTGATATATGCAGTAAGTAAGTAAGAAAAAAGGATCATTTTGTGCGTGATGCAATAGGTACGTAAGTTTTTCATATTGATTATGCTATTTTCGTTTCTTTGCAATCTTTGTCTGATTCAAAAATGTAACGACGAATAGTAGCTTTTCAGGTTTACGCGATCAGTGTAATAATGGCATTCTGCTTTACATTGATTGGGTAGTTTCCAAGTTGTGATAATTCGAATTCAAATTAATCTCCCCTTTCCAAATGAGGCAAATGAGATAGTTTACACAAGTAGTATATATTTCATAAACATTCCAAACCACACAGATTTAATACATATCATGCCAAAAAGTCTTTTGAAATTATATCTCACTCCACCTACCTATGGTTAACTATCTATTTTCCGTATACGAAAATCTATTTTCATTTTTCAAAATGTTTACAATTCAGTAGCTGTAAAAAAGGGTATAACTGTACTATTTATAATAAAATAATTTGACCAGGAAAATATTTTTCTCATTTATTCATGTTTTTTTTTTAATCCATGGTCTTTTTTTTGTTTTATTATCTCCTTTTTTTTGTTTCTTTTTCATTTTAATTTTTTCCATTTTATTTCTTTTCTTTTCAGTTCTTTTTAGTATTTTTTCAGTTCTTTCTTGTTTTATTTTGTTTTGTGTTTTAATTATTATCATTTTTATTTTTAATATTTTATTCATTTGGTAATTTATATTTACAAATTCGACAGTTTTTTGTATAAATTCAGTACTACAAAATTCTATATTCCAAGCTGAGGTAGTCAAAAGGTGACCAATGTTGCTGTTGTTTATACAAAAGGCTTTTAGCAAGAATGTGATTATCGATTTTATGAATAGTTTTACCATAATAACAGCCCATCTAATTTTTACTGAAAATTTGAATTTCTACTGATTGCACTGTGAGTAGCAATTCCCTCTTAACTTTTTGATGTCATTAACATGGAAAATTGTGATACAAGAGCGTCAATATCAACCTTAACTTGCTTGTTAAAATAGAGCTATAAACCTTTCGAACAGCCATTACACAGACAGAAAAAGAAAATTATTTCTCAACTCACCCGCAACATTCAAACCGACAAACAGTAACAGAAGAAATATTGTGACCAGAGATTAGTGTATGAAGACAGGGCATCAGCGGGAGTTCAACAAGATAATGGAGAACAAACAGACGACAAAGAGAAAGAAGACGAGTCAGCTACAATAGACAAACAGTCTGCTGCACGTTCCACCCAAAAACAACATCAACTTCGGAAGAGAAAGACATTTAATTTTCAACCGATAATTATCGATTAATTTTTTTCAGAATGATTTTTTGCATCAATTCAGCTAATCAAAAATATGGAATAATCCTGACATTACAACTATCACAACCATCTCAAATGCCCCACTAAAAAGCCTTTAGTATTTATCCTCTTAGTGTAACACTTCCAGATTTTTGGTTGTATGAAATGTAGGAATGTCACATTTTTATTTAACATTTGACCCTTTCCGCACGCACGGGCCACTGGGTGGCCCATGAATCGTGTTCCTATATGACGCACTGGCCACTGGGTGGCCCATGAATCGTGTTCCTATATGACGCACGGGCCACCGGGTGGCCCATAGCTTTGTAAAAGATTTTAACAGTTTTCGCGCCAAAATACAATAACATGGTTTTGAATAATGATTTTGAGATAAATTTCCCGTAACCTGCAAAAAACCGCTTTTCGATATCTTGTTTACAACAAGAATTATAAATTTTCAATGTTTGTTGCAAATTTACTCAGACTAAATCTGTAAGGGAAAAATTGCTCAAAAATTTGGAAAATCACTTTACTCAGATTCTTGGAAAGCTTATGATATGAAATTTTTTTTACCCGGTCAGTAATTCAATTCTCTAAATCATATTCAAAGTTCAAGGCGTAAAGCAAATGCCTTTTACTCTATTTCAAAAAATCACATGACCAGGTGTCAGCCATATTTAAAAAAAATTTTTTTGGTATTACATGTGAAAAAAATGAGGTATTACTTATCGTGATATCATTTATCAATCACTTTCTATTGCAATTTTAGTGAAGCCAGTCAAAAATCGAACTTTTGTTCGCGTCATATAGCCGTGAAATCATGCGTCCGGAAAGGGTTAAGGGAATATGGATTATGAAAATTGTCAAAAATTGAGCAGTTCTAGAAAAAAACCATTATGCTTTGAAGAAGAAAGGAGGACATGATCATACAAACGTTGATTGTCGACTGTCGTTGCAATGATGATCCGGCTAAAGCTGCAAGTACAAGTAAAAGTATATACCCCCTGTGGACAACAGGTTTTTTTGGATTTTTTTTCAATTGGAAATGGTTGTACGGAATGTTATGAAAATCAATCGGACTTAATCGAACGATAGGTCTTCGATTACCGAACCAAATCGAGCCGAGAAATTCCAGTAAAGTTCGATTAATTCGATTGACACAATGTGTTCGTTTTACGGTTTTTGTTCACAAATCATTCTCAGAGCACATATGAACAACTCTTTTCTGCTAATCCAATGATTGTTGGTGATTGTTTAGTTAGGCTAGAGCTGTTGCGCTAGCAATAACTGGAACCATTTGAGCTACAAAAACACTGATCTAACTTAATTGAACTGCGAGAATTAATCTTTAATCTTTAAATCGAACTGAAGATTTTCCGGTAAAGTACAACTACTGTTTGATCAAGTTCTCTAATTGAGCACCTATTGTTTGATTTGGTTTGATGAAATTTGATGGTTCCATTACAGGGGCCGCCAGCTCCACTTTAAAAGTGATAGGGCCATGCCCATGATATACTGACGAAGGAGGCGCCACCATGGTTGGCCAGTCTGGGAAATCCTCTCAATTGCACGCTTATGTTCCGAGGGCGTAAGCGCGCAATTGTGCATGGTAAAAACCTAAAACAGGTTTGTTTTGACGTTTATTAGACAAAATTTGGTTCGATTGGTAAATTTTCTTTTACTTTGAAAAAATGTGGTCGGGCCAAGGCCCGGGTGGCGCCCCCGGTGCCGCGGCCCATGCATTACAAAAATTATGGTTGGTATATCAGTCTCTCAGAGCAGAAGAGAGATATATCTTCAAAATTAGTAAATTTGGGACTTTGTCAAATATCTTCAGAGCTTAAAAAAGGGACCCTAGAAAAGGGACCCTGACCAGCGACACGTCCCCATACCCAATTTTGCCTAAGTGCCCCCTCCCTGCCCCGAATCAGACTCAACGAGTTGGATGAGCTGTTCCGTCCAAAGACCAAGCACACCAAGCAGAAGCAGAAAATAGGAATCTTAGTCGCCATAATATAGTAAAAAAAAACACAATAGCTATCTAGTCTGTATAGTTATTAATTTTATCATAAATACTTACTAAAGGTGATGAAAAGTTGTGTAGTTGATGGATAACATTAAAGTAAACTTCTGGCGGCAGCGCAGCTTGTAAGCACTGTAGCATAAAACGATGAAGTATATACAGTGTTCAAAATAAAAATTCCCGCTTTTTTTATAGCCTTGTCCCGAGTAGGTCCGAAAATTGTAAATAGACCAGAGGCCGCCCGCGAGGAGGTAGGTAGTGAATTGTGTCACTTCTTAGGGCCCTTAGATCAGGGCAAATTTTTGATATTATGCTCCTAATAGGATGTAGAATCTGTAGAATTGACAGCCCTTCGAATCTCCTGCAGTTTTCAAGTGAATAGAACCTATCAACTTATCAAGGGTCCCTTTACTATTTTCGAGGTCCGAAAATTAAATATCTGATGCTACCAACGGATTCAGTATTTTGGTCTACATATTGAAAATTATTTTTTGCTGAGTCAGCAGTTTTTCAGCATATTTACCCACCTCAAAAATGAAATACCGCCTTTGTTTAAAATCCCACTAAGCAAGGGTCGTAAAAATACCAAAAATCTCATTCCAGTCACCTTTTCCTTTTCAAATTTCAGTTACTCCAAGACTTCCAAAGGTCGGGTGGCACATACCCGTCATGCATCTCGCAAACCTAGTATCCCCGGGCCCCCGCCCACAGCCATTGAAATATTATTCGTCTTTTGTTAGACCAAATATACTCGAATCTGAAAATTAAAGAATCGCAAGGAAAAATTTGAGTAATAAGAAAATAACGAATTTTGCGAAGAAGAGTATTTCAATTTTAAAGACCTTATATTTTTAGCAAAGAAAAAATATTTTGATGAATGTTAGCATTTACGGATTTCAACACAGCAATTTTGTTGATGTTAATCGAAATACTCTTTTGTATCTTTATATTGGACTACGGAAAAGTTGGACGTACCTTAAATCCCTGAAATGCATTGAATGTGATCTGTTGTGAGATTAATCATGGATTAATCGCTCAATCATTGCTCATATTTGCCTTGATTTAGAGAGAAGTCAAGTCTATTTCCGATCGAGGGAGGTCGATTTAAAAACCACCATCATATGTATCGGCAAGTATTGAGGCCCCCTATCTTAGGCGAAAATAGGTGCAATGTATGTGCAAACGGTTCGATGTTTTTTACCTTTCGAAATCTCTCGAAGGGTTACAAAAATAAACCAAATATGTCAAATTAGCCTCTCTATACCGTGAAAAGCACAGGCCGAAATCATCTATCGACCTGTGCCGACCAATCTAGATTCTATTCAGCGCGCAATCAACGCAGAGAAGAGTAACCATGACGACAATCCAAGACCTTGGATTAAGTTCAAAGTTGATATTCTATTTCGTATCGTTGAAAATAAAGCTCAGAAATGTCATCAATGCTTTTTAAAAAGAGTGAGTGATAGAGAATCGTAACATAAAGACTTTTACCATAAACATTACCATAATTAGTAGTTTAATATACTGTTATTATTCTTCTTTTTTGTTGAAAAAGCTAATCAGATGGAGAAGTTTTATTTCGAGAACAACATTAGAGACTTTTATGCGACTTTACGTGAAGTATACAATCCTAAATCCAAGTCTACTAATCAGATACGCTCCAAAGGACAGCACGCTTTGGGTTACCGCAACTCAAATCAAAAGAAGATGGGTTAAGCACTTCTCTGAATTACTTAACCTCAGATTGAATCCGTTCTGAATGAAGTTTGACAGCTTCCTATCGACAGTTCGCTGCACCAATTACTCGATATGAAATTGATAAGGCACTGAAAAGCACAAAACTAAGAAAAAGCCCTGGTCCAGATGGGATCCTTCAGGAAATCATTGTTTTTGGAGGTGAAGCACTTCGAGAATACCTATTGGAGATCTTCAATATCTTTTGGGAGAATGACAACATTCCAGCAGAATTGTTCAACCCCAACATATATATCCTCTTCAAAAAGGCGATAGAAGTGAGTGTGGTAACTACCTGCTATTCTCCTTTTGGTTGCCTTCAAAGACATCAAACACTATACTGATCAGATTCCGAACTGATGGCAAATTTTTCGACTTGAGAAGACTTAAAGGGGCCTTAAAGCAAAATCAAAGGTCTTCCTCGAGTATCTACGTGAAGGTCAATACGACGAAGATATCGCCAGGTCCTGGGTTTCAAACGCTTCTTACATCCTACAATCTCACCTCTATTCGTTTCAGACTTATGATAAATGCTAAGAAGACAGAAACCATGTGCATCGGTTCTGAAATCACATTTTTGTCAACGAATCACCGTTAAAGAATGTCAACCGCTTCAAATACCTTGGAAGTTTCGTTTAATCTGATTGCACGCTGAGGGAGGAAATAACAGCACGCATTCAGGCAACGTCCTATGCATATGGACGTTTGAAACAGCGTGTGTTCAATAACCATGACCTTACCACTTGTATACAAGCAATGCCTCATGCCTATTCTATTGTATGGGAGTGAAACTTGGACACTATATGCTCACGAAATCCGTCAACTTCGTACATTTCAACAACGGCATCTACGAACCATCTTGAAAATCAAATGGGATGATTTCGTTAGCAACGAAGACGTTCTGAAGAGATCAAACTTCAAAGATGTTGAGATTTCGCTTGCCAAAATCAAGTTAAGATGGCTTGGGCGTGTTGTCAGGATGGATGATAGTCGACACGTGAAAATGTTGTTTTATGGAGAAAGAACTGATGGCTCCAGACTAATCGGCAGACCTAAACTCCGATATAAAGATAATATTAAATCTCTCTTGAAAATTGGAGATTTGTTAGAAACGTGGAAAGAACTTGCTTTGAACCAGAACAGAACTAGATGGCGCTCTGGTACAAAGAAAGTATGTACGAAGTTTAATGGAAAACGTATTCAGAGCTATGAACGAAGAAAACAAAAAAGAAGATTTTATAGTATTTACCCTTTTGTAGTAGACATATGTATATAAACTTATTATTATTTTATTATTATCTTTGATTCCTTTACAGTGATTAGATTGACACATGCGCAATAAAATTCATATTATTGGTCTTGAGAGTCTTTCCCAAAAATCAATAAGCGGGGGTGTTGGAATAAGAATGTCCTGGGTGGGAAATTTTCGAAAAATTAATTAGCGCCCCCCCCCCCTATTAGATACCCGAGAGTAGCCTCTCAAGGGTTAGAATTTTTATTTTCCCTCTTTAAAGAGGGATTTGAGTCTTTTTTATACGAAAAACAATAAAAAGTCGATTTTTTCGCCGATTTTGTCAGTTCTCATTTTCATGTTTTCAAAAGCCTTTGATGAAGAAAAAAATTTTTTTTGCGGTTTGTATAAGCAGCCTTTTTCGTTCCCTCTCTAAAAAAATTCATTTTTCATTTCCCCTCGAATGTTGTCCGTCGTAACCCGAAAGTAACTTTTTTTCACTATGGGAGTTTTTTTCCAAAATATGTTAAACTGAACTTTTTGAAAAGTATAGTATACAGGAACAGAAAGATTTCTATATATCTTTTGAATAAAAATGGGAAGCCTCTTTTTCATTTGGTGCAGCTCCTCGTATAGGTAATTTTTGACTGAAAATATGCTATGGGTCTTTAAGGCATGAATTTTGACCATGGATTGACCGTAAAATTGTCGAGTAGTCATGGAAGGTAAAAATCATTTTGTAATTTGAAACAGTTTATTTCCCGTCAGATGACTGATGTACCTTCGAAATTGTTCCCAAAAAATAAATTTCCTTTCCTAAGAAACTGGGAATAGTATTTTATTTTGAGTGTTTACCGCAATCTATCAAAAAGCTCGTCAAAATATCGTAAAGCATTATTATCATCAGATTTTTCATTTTGTGTACACACTTAAGAAATATAGTGTTCCTTCCCTTTTTTGAAAAAACCAATTTGATTTTAAATAAAAATGCGGATCAAAATTTTAAAAGAGCATGCTGTATCTTATTTCTGTATAATAACGTCAAAATAGGTTGTCTTGTAACACCCTAAGTTTTTAATTGACTTGAATGGGTCCATAACCGATTCTCAAATGAAACTATTCTCTAAAAAGTATTGGTTGTGAGAATGGAATATTGTACAATGTCAGTATTGTGACCGGTTATATTTCACTTTTTCTCGTACAATTCATCCTTTTTCTGATATTTTGAAATGTTTTGGTTATTGTTGTTGCTGTTGTTGTTCCGTTCTCTAGAAGTGGTGTTAAATCGTTTTCGCGATGTCTTGATGTAGTAATGAATGCGTGAATAGATGAAACAATTTGCCAAGCTGTTCGACATTTGCAAGAGAAACAAATACTTGGAAAGCAGTTCGAACGGTTGCCTGAAAAGTAAAAAGAAGATAACGAAATAAAATAACGTGACTACCTCTGGCGATATCACTTAGTGTCTAGCGGGGGAAGTCTTTTTTGTCAGTAGTGATTTGTCTCATTTGTTCGTTAGTGTAACGTGTAATCCATGTTATAAAAAAAAGCAAGAAAAAAAGAAAAAGAAGAATATATTTTTTAACTCGTCTAATAAAAGTGCGACAAACTTTTCAGAAAAAGACCATATGCATCACATCAGATAACGGGGGCATTTCGCAATCAATGATATGATTCCTACAAAACAACTGTTTCACTAAAGGTTACATAGGGTTCTCCAAGGATCACAAGGAGGCAGAGAAGAGCAGGTTTAAAAAAAAAGCAAGACTCGTTGACATAAACTTCTTCCGTTCTCACTATTTTAAAATGATATTTTCTAAAAGAAACACGCTCACTCAAAAAATGATTAAAATGATATTAGGATTGTAAATGAAAGGCAGCTTACCAGGTGAGTCGTTGCTTGTGAATCATCACAAATCCAAGAGATGAGATGGACAGTACATCGAACGGCAAGACTAAAACACTAAACGTGATCTGCATCATCAGCAAATTCTTGTACACTTTTTTCGATTGCACTTTCTTACGAAGCATTTGTTGTTCTGATAGATCGGGTGCTTTTTTGAAGGAGTTTCTGATCAAGAGAGAAGTGGTTGTAAAAACTACTAAGAATGTCACGTCTCGGAACGCCCAAACAAGCACAGGTGACAGGTTGATGAGGGATCCGTCTAAAACATAATTACATACTCCACCGCGCACTTCCGCTTTCATGAAGCGCTCGAAATAGACGATGACGGAGAGCACGATGCAGCTGAGAGCGATGGTGTGAATGGAGATGGGCGAACCGTACGACCGAAGCGGTCTGGTCAACGTTCTGCATCGGTCCAGTGATATAATGATCAAAATACAGACTGATATATTGACGGACACATCGTAAAAGGGTAGCAAGATCTTGCAACCGATATAACCAAATTTCCATTTTGATGAGCACATCGTCATCTCGGTGTAAATGCGAGGGATCATGGTAAAAGCCGCCAAGAAATCGAAGGTGGAGAGGTAGATCAGTAGAATGTCATATGTGCTTTTACGTTTCGCGATTCAAGGTGAACATCAAGATAAAAGCGTTACCAATAAGTAGAATGGTCGTGAACAGTGCCGCAAGCGAGTAAAGAATGATTAAGGGCGTGGTCATCACATTGCATTCTAGTCGTGTTGTTCCATTTGTACCATTTCTTTGCCATAATACATTATGAGATGTATTCCATGTCTTCTCCATCATATTTTCTTAATGCAACCTCCTGAAAAATGAAGAAAGAGAAATTTAGGGTGATATTAAAGAATCGCTGTGCCATCTTTTTGAAGAGCCCTATCATCGATGAAACAGAAGGTTCGTTTTAAAAGAAAGTAGAAAATTTAGGATCCTCTCATTTCTATTCACAGTGCTCTCAGTAAAAAGTCATTACGAGTGAAACCATAAGAACTGGTGAAAAACATTGATATTCAACCATAAGACAACAGGATGAAGCTCTTGACGATTAAACTTAATCTAATTGTTGAGCAAGAGTTTAACTTCACGTTGACGTAGCTATGAAATTCTTCCCATAAAAAAATAACATTCCAAATCGTTTGGATTTGAAGAGAGGGAAGGAATGAAAACAGTTTTATAGTATCAAATGTAAGATGAAAACGAGAAAAGCATATGTTATATTGATTATAGACAAAACAAAACAAAAGACACAAGCGTAGAGATCTTACATTTTATATTCTCTATAACCCTCCTCAACAAAAGAACTTCACCGAGTAAAAAATTATTGTTGAAAAACTCCTATAGCAAATCCATCCCTTTGGTCATAAATACGATTTAGTTCCAAGAAAAAATCAGTAAAACTGAAAAAAAAAACAGGAGAAAGGGGAATGAGTAAAAGCCAAAAATACAGGAAAAAAACTTTTATAATCTGTCACTCTTTAGGCACTTAGTTCTTCAAAACTGCCCGGCGGGGATACTTAGACAAGTGAAGGGTACGGGTATGCACCGCCCTTAAGGTGCCTTTTTTGGGACCTTAAAGTCCCTGCAAGCGTTAGAAAAACCAAAAAATTAAATTCCAGTCCTATTAGGGTCGGAAAAATAGGAAAATTTCTACTTTTTGCTCCTCGAAAGATCAGAATTTGGTCAAATTAGTCCTAATAAGGGTCGTAAAAATCGCAAAATTTTCCTATTTTTCTCCTTTTACTCCCGCTAAGGGTTCGAGGGTCGAAAGTCGGGCGGCACATACAGCTCGCAATCTAGTACCCCCCCCCAAGGGCAAAAATGATAAAGGGCAGAACGTGACTTATCGAGAAGTCGGATAATATTGGTTTTCACCGCAATGAAATATCTCAAAATGAAATACGAAGAGGGACTCCATTAAAGGCGCTACCGACAGAAGAGGAAAGAAGAAACGCTTCAAACCATAGACGAGAGATATCCTATCTATCTATCACTCTGTGTTCCTTCATCAAAGACATAATGTAGTCTCGCTTCTGCGATGTATTTGTGTGACGCCTTTAGTTTTTAATGTCTGATATTCAAATAAGATAGATGCAGTCGGCCCCTGTACTTCTTATCAATAATTCCTGTTTAATGAAGAAAAACGACCAAGGTTTTCGTTATAAATATGTTGACAAAATTTCACACCGGGATTTCATTCTGGAATAGCCCATGCATGTCGTCTAAGCCCCACTTCCAAAAATGTTTCATTCACTCGTGTTTCGTGTTTTAAAGACCCTGTGACAAAGCAACCTACTTCAACATACTAAAATTTAATTCTAAAACTACGAAAAAATACTATATGGAATTAACAATCTAAATCTTGCAGCTACTAAAGTAAAGATGGAATGTTGCCATGTCCGGATATTAAACACGAAAAATGTTCTATGATGGTACCCAAGTGAGGGATGATATGGAAGTTGAAGCTTGCAACTGGTTGTGAAAATCATCAAATAATGAAGAGTGTGAAAAGGCAAGAAGGGAAATATTGAAACAAATCGAAGACATGAAAACATGTGTCAAATAATGGTGTGATTTTTCAAATGAAGGTTGCTTCGTTTCTAGTGAAGGGATTGAGACACAAAGGCGTCTTGGCAAAAAACATTTTCCTAGAAGAGAAATGACTTGAGTAATACACGCTTTTTTTATAAGAATATACTTTATAAGAATACTCATGATGAAATTGGCGGAAAATTAAGAATAATACTAAGAATATCACCATCATGGAATTTGGCTACTTAACCCATCGATGATTAACCTAAGAATGCCATTTCAGAGCATTTTTAACTGTAAATTGCAAACTATCCCCCAGTAAAGTTTCTTTCACAAAAATGCCATTTAATGGTTTAGTTGTATATATTACATGTTGAATCTAGTTTGAATTTTGACTCTAACCTAAGAATGTTGTAAGAATATTTTAGGATTATTTTTATCAAAAAGTTAAGAATATCCATGATGAAATGAAAAACAAGTGATACTTTTATGGACCTACCTGGTTAGTACTAGTAATCGCATAGTTTGGAGTGCAATTAACGATTAATCACGAGTAACAAAGGAGAAAATAGTAATTTGCAAATTACGGTATTTTCTCCTTTGTTACGAGTGATTAATCGTTAATTGTACGAAAAAACATACGATTCCGAGGTAATCGTCAGTAAATAATCATTAGTAAATCATAGGTCGTGTTCACACTACAGACCTTCCTTAATAAAAATCTTAATAGGAGAATCTTTAACAAAGAGTCGAACGCGTAGTATTGTAACTTTTAATCGACCTTCCTTAATTAAAAGTCGTAAGCTCTATTGTATTAAGGGTAGGGTAGAGGCTTCCCTTAAAACAAAAGATTTAAAAAAAATTAGAAATAGTGCAAACGGTGTTGTTGATGTAAGATGAATGCAGTTAATGAGGAAAAACCATTAGAACAAATATGTTTGCGGATTTCAAGTGATGTATGGATACCAATATCAATCAATCACAGGTGAAATCGAAACTCTCAATAAAAAATCAACAAATGAGAAGCCTTAAGCAAAATCAATTACCGTGTTATAATAGATCTCGTGAACCTACAAAGAACTGTAATAAACCAGTGTCTTTGTTTAACTTTCCAGTCTGAACGCGCCCTAAAAGGGAAAATTTGATCTTCGAAGAGTGCAAAAAGTGGTAATAGTGCAATTAACGATTAATCGCACTCCTCTAAACCAATCAGATTCGAGTAATTTTGCACGGCTGACGATTAGTACTAGTAATCGTATGGTTTGGAGTGCAATTAACGATTAATCACGAGTAACAAAGGAGAAAAAAGTAATTTGCACGAGTCCGAAGGACGAGTGCAAATTACGGTATTTTCTCCTTTGTTACGAGTGATAAATCGTTAATTGCACGACAAAACATACGATTCCGAGGTAATCGTCAGTAAATAATCATTAGAAAACCTCTTTAAAAAGAAAACATCGCAGTGTAATTTTTCTTTGTTTTCAATTAAAAGAAGCTATTGTAACATAAAATTTCTTTGTTCTTTTTTATATTGAAGAAAAAAATGTCTTTGTTTTTTATTATATAGTAAAAAAAAGTCTCTGACACAGGACTTGGGAGAGAAAAGAATAAGGGGACAAAAGTGTCCCCCCGCCGAAGAGTGCAAAAAGTGGTAATAGTGCAATTAACGATTAATCGCACTCCTCTAAACCAATCAGATTCGAGTAATTTTGCACGGCTGACGATTATGCATGTAACACACATATAATTGATATCTGCGTGACCATTAAAAAATCATTCAGAACACAAATAGTGATGATCTATTAAAATTAGTCGTTTGTTTCTTATAAAAAAAACGTCTAGAAACCAAAATTTCATGCTCTTGAAATATTCTTTCGTATTTAAGATTTCGTGAGCAAAAAAACATATATCATCAAAACATTGATGTATGCTTATTAATAGTGATTCTTATAGATAAAGATGCGTTTTTGAGCTGAAAAATTATTTTTTACAAAAATCAGCTTGAGCCATCTTTTACCTACTTTCATGCAAAAAGTCAGAAAAAACAATCATCCAATATTTTAAAAGTCCAAAAAACCCTTTTTTAGCCGTTTTTTAGCTGAAATTTACCACAAAAGTTTTTTTCGAAAAATCGAGCTCCGTCACATTCGAGGGTTTATAGTTATGCATCTTTGTGCAAAAAATCATAAATAATGAAAGAGCCAATCTAATTGATACCTAATTGATAATGTGCTTATAAAAAAATATCGAATTTGGCCAGTTTTTCTATAAAAACACGCCAAGCAACCAAAATTTCATGTCTAAACACACATATTTTTTAAAAGTAAGCCCTTGAGAGCAAACAGAAACATCTATCTCATAAAAAAAATTGAAAATTTTGACTAAGAACATTGATGTATGCTTATTAATAGTGATTCTTATAGATAAACATGCAAAAATCTGCTTGAGCCATCTTTTACCTATGATGGTACCCTACTTTCATGCAAAAAATCAAAATTAATGATCCAATGTTTCACAAAGTCCAAAAAACCCGTTTTTTAGCCGTTTTTTAGCCCAAATTTGCCCAAAATTTTTTTTTTTTTGAAAATCGGGCTCCGTCACATTCGAGGGTTTATAGTTATGCATGTTTGTGCAAAAAATCAGAAAAAACTAATGAGCCAATATCAAGAAAAGCTAGTAATTAACGAACGGACGAACGAACGAACGAACGAACGAACGAACGAACATACAACGGTTAATTTATAGGACCTCCACCGGGGTAGGTCCAAAAACACCATCTTATAAAAAAGTCCAACTATCCGGGAACTATCCGCTTAGCTCTGTTTGACCCATAGGAAATCTACCAAGTTATTCTTCTTTTTTGTATTTCCCGGACAACCCTTTCTAAGCGACCCGATGGAATTTGAAAATAAACAAGGTTGACTATTTTTGGTCCCCATTAAAAATTATTATATAAACCAATCCTCACTGCTAAATATTATACTATTTTTCCCATCGTCATCTGACTTGAAAACAAAAGAGTTTAAATCCCCAGCCATGAAAAATATGGGAATATCAATCCCACTGAGTTATATTATTTTTTGCGTTATTGTTACCCCCACTGGCTGAAGAAATCCCGCCGGGTCTGTGAGAAGGGGGTGTGATAAAATAAAATTTTAAAATCTTGATAGCTCAAACACTAGCTGGGGTGAAAAGTTTACCTCAATTTCGACCGGGGCAGGGAAAGGACTTGCATCAGTTTTTCGGACTTTGCATATTACATCTGTAGAGTATTTCCAGATAAAAAATTAAGACTAGAGGAGCCAAAAAAGCTTGGTTGGGGCTAACAGGGTTAATTCTTAGGATCATTTCTCCAATTGCTATCTACCCTTTCTACAATTTGTAACCCAACAAACCATACCATTTTCTTGAAGTACTCTTTCAGGGCTATCCAGCGAAAGTGTCAGAAATGCCTAAAAATTTGAAGGAAAAATGCTGACGTCAGCAGAAAAAGGGCTAAAACGGCCATTTTGACGACTTTGGCGGGCCCTAGCTCCGCAACGGATGTTCAAAACCAAGCATTTGACCCCATTTTCTTGCTCAGCACTTCGAGCTCTATCAGATTAGCACAAAAGTTTGTTCATTTGAGCACTTTGAAAAATCGACTAGTAAAGGGGGGACCCTTGATTGAGCAAAAGACCCCGTTTTAGGCCAAATTTTAGGGTTTTATCACCTGTTCAGCCTGAAAACCATCCCAAACCGTGATCTATAGGTACATAGGAAGCTAAAAAACCATGGTTCACAAAGTTCCGTTCAAGGTGGGTTTTTGGCCATTTTTTCCTGGACTATTCGCATTGGAACGTTATTCCTGGAAAATCGCATCAGGACAACCGTCTTCTTGGCATTTCCTTAATAACTGGGGATTGCCAAGACATACACGCTTTTTAAATATGGAAAATACTGAGTGCTTTGAATGTTTACCTCTCAAATTCGAAACTGTGAATCAGGAATTGAGTTCAACACGGCTAACATACAAAAATACGCAGTATTGTTCTCTTAGGTTTCTTTTCTACGAGAAAATTATTTTCACTTTCTTTATAAGCACAATAAGCTGGGATATGCCCGATGAGCCCTGTTATGCTCAATTTCTGAGCTTACGCTTTTGCACCTCAATAAAGACCAAAACTTTCATCGGTATTTATACACGAAGCTTCTGTAAATAATTTATCTGATATTCCGATGGCGTATTGGCGGCCGCCCACACTAAAGCTCTAAAGGAGCGGGCCAATTTCTCATCGGAGAGGAGATAGTCGGCCTGTGATGTGCCGCATCCCCAGTCGGGTTCAATTACCCTTACGCCGCATGAAGCTAAAAAAATTTCGGTTGGACCCGCCAATCCCCGAAAACGAGGGCTGGGTTACCAGACCTCCCACTGCAAAATCCTTGACGCGGTCTTACAAATTCCGTAATCTAAACCTTCCAGATGTTGAAAATTTTCCCGACCTTCAGAGCTTTAGCGTGTCGGATGAAAATTTCTGCATCTGGGTACCGTATAAGTGAATAATAGAACCCGCTCCACTGGAAAAGTTGGCCAAAGAATCTTCTTCAGTGGAAAAGTGCCCAGTAGTTTTAACCCCTCTGGTAAAGAACCATATGACTTTATCCCTGTTGGAATTTAAATAGAAAAAAAAACTCCAAAAATATTGCCACTTGATAAGAGTTTTCATCGCCACTGCGGGAAGTAGCTCCGACGGGTCACTGTGAGGGGTGTTAAGAATAAGGAATATCATTTCTCATGTTTAATTCCAAAGTCTCTCGGCACTTACCACAACAAACGAAAATATCAGGCCAAATTCATCACAGCGTACCAACGAAATTAGTAATGAAACCAGGGGTTGTCACTCTTGGGAGGTCGTATTAGGTATTCTTAGTGTAAAGAGAAGGAAGCCGCTACTTCTTTGCAGCTCGGAAAGCAGCAAAAAGATGAAGATATATTTTATTTTTAGTTTCAATGGCAGAGATGACAGAGATAATAGCAGACTGAAGTATAAGAAATAAATGGTGGGTCATCTGAAGGATAAATCGATCATCAAGTATCACTCTGGCGACATTTTTCAAGGTTTAATCATTTGTTTAGAGAATGGATGCGACATTAGCGAAATAATGAAGTAAAGGATCTAGAGAAGCTTTTATAACTAGATTATTCTATAAGAGCCTATTTCAATCCAATTAGAGATAGATTTAGAAAATTGAGAAGCTCAGACCATGATCAGTCCTCTGTAAAGGAGAATTTGGAAACATATGTTCCCAATGCAACCTTCTGGCTATCCTTTTCCATTTTGTGGATTCGATTTAGTGCTCCTTAGGGCGCTTGTGATATGGCTACTCAAAAATGAACTTCAGAAGGTTGATAGACAGGAAGGGAAAGCGCTTCATTACTTTGCAGAAATTTAACAAGATCACTTTAATCTCGGCTCCTCTTTTCTTTTATATTGGACCATCATCAAAATGAAGTTTAACGAGATTAAGTTCTTTTGGCATTTAAAGAAGCGTCAAAGCTGTTATAAACAATTCACCTGCCCAAAAAAGATGAAATGATGATGATATCAAGTGAAGTGAGAGTGTTCAGTAAATATCATTTCACTATGAAATTCACTCAGTTTGTGCGGAGTTGAGTTTGTTTGACTATGCAACGCAAAATGTTTTCTGTAAAGATATTTTCACAATAAATAACCAGTCAAATGGAGTCAAATGGGAGAGTTGATAGAGTCTAACGAAACGAAATCTGAAGACACTGTGCAAAGTGAAAAGGTTGATGGCTTTAACGTGTGGAATACATTCGTTTTCTTGTTGTTTAACCTCCAGCAAAGTTCATAAAAGATACATTTATCTCAAGCTTGAATATGATATGGGACTTATAGTAGAGGAAAAAGTAAATGTTTTCAGGGATTAAGAAATTTCTCGGTTTTAAGGGATTACTGAGGATTTCGAAGAGTCCATGGAAGATTTCGTAAGTCATTAAATCTAGGGTCTTTCCGTGTGTTTGTTTTACGTAAAGAAAAACGGTTCCTTGTCTCGTCCTCTTGATTCGAAATGAGAGCTTGTCTGATCATCATTTTTAACATTGGTAAATAATAGGGATACAGGGATAGACTATGCCTTAGGCTGGAAAGATTCATTACACACACTACTTTAGGCGTACAAACTTTCGCGAGCAGAAACTTTCGCGAGGTCGAAAAATCGCGAAATTTACTATATTTACTTCTGCGAATTTGACAAAAAGAATTCGCGAAAGTTTGTACACCTAAAGTATATCGAATTGACTACACTTTAACTTAAATCACACCAGCTAATAGCTATTGATGTTTTCGAGACAAAAGAAGGTTACCACACCCATTGCAAATATAATTAAGCCTTTAATTATTCGATATAGTAAAAACGGCAGGGGGTAGCCCTCCGCCGTTTGGCCGTAACATGGTAGATGATATATTGTTTTCATCGACTTGCAACATGGGAAATCTTTATTAAAGAGCTTTAGCATATTAAATCAAAAAAAGGTTACAAGTAAAGATGTGAAGATTCTAAACTGAAAAAATTCTTTTTCGTTAGAAAACAAAAGAATCTGTGATATATAGATGATAAAGCTCCTTAACTAAGTTGGCCTTACTCGTTAATATTTCATAACGTTAACCAATGAAAACTGAAAAATAGAACTCTTTCTTTCAGTTTTTTTATAAGTGGTAAAAAATAAAAAGCAAGTGAACAGGGGGAAGGCGATATGAATAGGAATTGGGCAGTAGCACGAGTGGCTTTCAATACAGCTACGGACAAAGATTTGGAACTGGTCGATAAAGAAGATGGCACTAGCCAAAGGTAAGACTTCTTTCTACTTTCTTATTTCTTGTTATGAAACTGATATCGTCAACACGGTCATCAATCAAAGAGTTGAAAAGCATTTCTAAGTTTTCTAAAAAGTTTGTCAAGATTAAAAAGGTTTTGATAAGTTAATAAAGACTTGAGTTTCAGTTAGTTAGTTCGTCTCTACATTCATGAGCTTCAAAATATAGGGAATTTAGCATCAGGCTAAAGTTTGTTTTAATCAGGAAAAACTTTGAGGTTTAAAAGTTATCAAAAATGATCAAACTTTCAGAATTTGTTTTTAGAAAACACAGGTGAAAGTTTATATTTCATCACAGTCAGTAACAGTGCTCATAATGATAACTTTTATTTGTTGTTATTATTTCCACCTGTGCAAAAATCGCAAACTTTTGAGAACATTTGAAACCAATTTAAAAATCCAATAATAAGGTCAACATATTCCCCTCTTCCAAACGAAAGAGTTTATTTTTCAATAAAATGATCCCTATCAAAATTTGGTTTATCCTGCTACGGAAAATTGACGAAAAAAAACTCACTGTCCACATTACCATACGAGGGTTTTAAGCAATGGAGTAAGTATATCAAATGATACTTCAATGCTAACACAAAAGATTATCTTCAGTGACGAAAATAGATACTCGTAATATAAATGGGTCCTCAGGGCAGTCGGTCAAAAGACTGACGGTATGCATATAGCGTAAAAATCGGCATTTCCAAAATAACCCTTTCAGTGCAGTATATTTGAATGAAAAACATACCCTTTAATGAGCCCCCCCCCCCAGCGGCATCTCTAATCACGCCATCACGCAAAAGAATTTTCTCCATCACGCATCACGAAAATCACTAAAATTTGTCATCACGCAAAAAATATCCCAAAATAGCCCAAATCAAGCATCACGCCTCAATTTTTTCCCTATCACGCATCACGCTAAAATCTTGATCACGCCACCACGCCAAAAAAAATCTCTAATCACGCCATCACGCAAGAAAAAGTTCCAATCACGCCATCACGCAAACCGCTGGGGGGCCTCTTTAATGGCCTTTAGTTGCATATTTTCTAAAACTATAGACTAAATTTGACCGTTCTTTTATTTTCCAAGTTTTGTTGGTTTAGGATTCATCTTCCATTCACTTCAATTTAATTTATTTTATTCAGGTTTTGCTTCTGTTTAATATTTTTAATGAAATTTGGAAATCATCACTTACATTGCATTTATCGAAAAACACATCGTTACTGTGCATCTTGGTTTCCTTGAAAAAAATGCCTTACACTCATTTGCAAATAGGATTGTGTATTTCCGAAGGAAATTGATATTTTTTTGCAGGTAGAAAAATCAAAGATTTATTATACACTGGATAAACGACTCATAAAACGATGGAGAGCGATCATTGTATTTCCTTTGTTTCAGAAAACAATCAATGTTCTAGCTATGTCCGCAAAGGACAACTGTCATGGCGGCTCGAAGATGTGTGATTTAAAAAAATGTTTATCAGTCTTATTTTTAGAAAGTTCTCTAGCTCTTTCTTTTTGTACATTTGCAGAAAAAAAGTTTGAAAGTAAGGCTAGTATTCCAAGCCGTATACATTTGTGAAATCTAATGTGAGAAAAACATCATTAGACAAGAAATTCAGACAAAATGCTTATAGTGACACAATATTTTCAATTGGAGATATCTTTCCAAGACTGTCCCCAGAAGAGCTCAAATTAACATAAATAAGACTTGAGTGTCTTGGCTCCACTGTGGTATGAAAATCCTTTGGAGGCACGTGGTGGCAAGGTGGTTTTTTTGAGGTTGAAATTTGAAAATTTCCGGTGTCCACATTAAATTTCTTATACACAACACGTTTTTTGCATCTTTCTCACAGCTTGAGACGTCATAACGACTTATAATTAGCAATTAAGGGGAAGAATTTGACTCTCACAGGAAAGTTTTAAGTCTCTTTTGGGAATTGGATGAGTGATTTTCGATAAGAAATGCAATAAAAATGCTTCGAAAAATCATTTAATGAGGGAAGGAGAGTGAACAATAATATCATTACTGCGGACATAGCTAGTACACAAGAAATCGGCAAAAATCTGTTACTTGTATATCCAGTGTATAATAAATCCTTGGAAAAATAATCGCACACTTAGAGTAACAGATCACCAAATAATACCAGTAATAAATATAATCATATGTGTTTTGGAGGGAGATGTCACAGTGTATATATAGAAGGAAAATATAATCGTATTTCTAAATAGACATTTTTTATAAGAACAAACTATATAAGAACATAAGGCTTCGATGGCCAAAATATTAAGAACAAGTTAAGAACATTTTAAGACACCCCTGTCTCAGTGCCCCGGTAGTCCTTTTTTCCCTCAGTGGGGATGAAAATTTCTATCAAATTAGAAAATCTATAGTTTCCAGATCGAAAATTCCAGTGGGGATGGTTTTGGAGTGCAATTTTTTACATTCAGTTTTCAATGGAGATAAAATCATAGAGCAATTTCGCAGTGGGGTTGAAATTGTAGGATATTTTTTTCACCGGGGACGATTTTTTGGCCTATTTTTCCACCGGGGTTGGGGGTCCACTGGACCTTTGACACAGGGGTGTTTTAAGGCTTGAAACTTAAAAAGTTAAGAACATCCTAAGGCTTCAAAAATTTTGGATGTTCTTATAAAAAAGGTGTAAAATAAGTGCATACTTCTAGAGAAATTTTTGCACTTTCAAGTAAAAGATTTTGGACTTTTGAAAGAAAAGATAACCGTGTATTTCTGATATGAGGGAAATTTTATTGTGTTTTTTTTTTTGAAGAATTGTAAGAATCAAAGGACTTTTTTTTCTGACGTTTTTTTCGAAAAGAGAATGGAATGTGTATTATTACGTAATGTACTTGAGTATTTTTGAGGGAAAAGAAAGTAGTTATATCTTGAAGAATAATTGATGTGTATACCACCCGGGGGGGGCACTGGGTTTGCGGACTGACGGTATGTGCGGGCCAAAAATTGGATTTTAAAATTGCACCCTTACAGTGCAGCAAAAATCAGTGAAAATCATACCCTTAGAGTGCATTTTCCCCCAAATTTTCGATCCCTTTCGTGCAAAAAATGGTCAAAATTCTAGCATTTTTGGTCAAAATATCTAGATTTTTCAAAAATTTTCTGAAATTTCTACCCTTACAGTGCATCTCTAGTTTTTCCGACCCTTACAGTGCATTTGAGGTGCCTTGAAAAAGACACCCTTAGTGCCCGCACATACCCGTCGGTCCTTTTGCCCAGCTGCCCCCCCCCCCGGGTATACCAGGAAACCGTGTATTGAGTTAAGGCTGTACGAGAATAATTATAAACAAGAAAAAAGAACTTGTGTCTGCAACAAAAACATTTGGATTAAAAAGATTACAAGAAAAATATTGGCGACTAATATTTAAGCTTTTTCCCAAAAGAGTGAAATATTATTTGGACTTTCCGTCCTTAACAGACTTCTTTATAACCTGAAATACGTTACACATTTCAACCTTCAAACATGGTGACACAGTTCGTCTGATCAAAATGCTGTCTGTTGTCTACCGATGTGTAGACAGTGAAAGAGGGAATGAAGGAAGAGAGATTGTAGTCATGATGAAATTGTGCGACGCACTGAAGTGAAGTGATGGATTAATAGCGATTAAGCAGTGATATACCACAGCAGTGCGACGCACTGAAGTGAAATGATGGATTAATAGCGATTAAGCAGTGATGTACCACAGCAGTGATCGTTCAACTTCAAGTGGCGGCTGACAGAGAGTTTAACTCGAAACTGGTTGACAATCAAATTCTCTTGCTATTTATTGAATGGGAAAGAGCGGAACCTCACACTGTGCCATCACTAAACTGTTCGCATTTAATTAAACAAATTACACATACAAAGCTATTACGTATAGCAGTGGTAACCTTTAATTATTTACTAAAAATGCCAATACTTTTTGTAATACCAACTCGGCCAACAGAAGTTATTGACAGTGTTGTTTGAAAGAGAATACCTTTAATTAAAAGGTTTCAAACTGAGGAGAAAATTCGCTCACTGCTATGTATTTTCAACAAGTGTTTAGAATGTTTAGGGGAGAAAATAAAGGAGAGGTAGTGGTAAAGGAAGCTTCAAGAGCGAACCATAAAACATGACTCTGGATAAAACAGTTGTTGGTACATTGATGGCGCAAAATAGACACTTCAAAAATTCCTTTTCGGAACTGTGTTTGAAAATAGGACGAGTATTTTGAGCACAGCTCGTTGTTAAGTTGTTGTTTAGTAGAATTCCATCATAAGTAGATTAGTTAGTCGTTGATCCGGCATCAAGCTTCATTTTATCAAAAAGAGACAGTAAATTGACCTTTAGTGGATTTTCATTCTTTAGAGGCAATTAATTCCCTCTCCTCTTTATATATAAGGCCGTAACAAGCTTTGATCTCAAACATTTTTTCAGTTCAGCAAGCCATTTGAGTGAGGGAGAGTCAAAGAACGTTTTAAGAAGTGTTTGACAGATCATTGGATCATTAAAAAAAAACCTCCATCTAGACATGAATAATTACTTCTCAAATTAGCCTAAAAAGGAAAGGCTAATTAGCGAATGCACTTAATCACGATAATCACTTCCCCTTTGGCTACTCACACACCAATGCAATATTTACATACAAATAAAAAAAGGCTTCAGAAATCTAACATATCTGGCCTAAATTGAAAGTGATTTTATAACATACAAATGAAATAGAATATTGTCAGCATTTGAAGTCACGAAATTGAAATTCAGTTAAGTAGTGGAATTTCGAGGGGGGAGGGGGTAAAGAGTAATATTGATTCCTATGACGGGAAACAACTGAATACAGTAAGGTCTATAGGCCCGATTTAAAACACAACTCCAAATAATTTTGAATTGCGAAATAATCATTGTCTAAATTTTAAAGAGATGATTTAGTTATCAGTAAGACGATAATTCGAAAAATCCCAAAATGACAGAATTATTGATGATGAAATCGGATAAAATGACATGTTCGGGGATTAAACAAAAGAGCACGTATACTCCACATGACTAGCTGCTTCTATACCACCGTCTGACTACTTTGATGAAATTCTGGACCTTTCACAAATTCGGATGCAATAATATCAGACAAAGAATATCTGAACTGTATATATGTCTACAATATCACAGTGTCATTGACTTTTATCAAATGAAAAATGCTTTGACGAGGTTTTGCTTATAAAAACTTTCACACTTTATAAGAACAGCATAAAATTGCTATCTAAAGTTCCACTTGAAAAAATACCCCGGAGGATTTATTAAAAAAGATCTTATTTGTAGGCATTTTGTGATTCAAGATTGTTCTTAAATTCTTAATCTACTTAATAAAGTTCTAGTTCATAGCCAGGCGAAATAGGTGACGTGCCAGTTTTATTCCAAACAAATCTTAATCAGAACTTAAAACGAAGACAGATTGTTTCTCTTTTTTTACCTGAATTCTTAACTGCATTTA
Organism: Clytia hemisphaerica; assembly: GCF_902728285.1. Classification (NCBI taxonomy): domain Eukaryota; kingdom Metazoa; phylum Cnidaria; class Hydrozoa; order Leptothecata; family Clytiidae; genus Clytia; species Clytia hemisphaerica. Next base: position 167,468 of record NW_027103748.1, on the reverse strand, counting down.
TCATTCGAGGGTAGGATAGCTGGTATTAAGAATCTTTCTATTTCCTCTTTACAAGATTTACTTTCTTAAATTTGGAAAGGGATATCGGTTTCAAGTTGAATTAAGAAATAAATGCTCTCTAAGTAAACAGTTCATTAAAAAGGCTACCATTTTAATGTGAGGGATTTCTGATGATAATGCCTAGCAGGGACTCAGCGTTCATGAGGCTAAAGAGATCATTCATTCTGATTGATGACAAAAGACAAATACCAACTCGTCGGGTATTTTTTATGGAAATTTTTACATTTGAATTGACCAAAAGAACTTTGAGCTGTGAGAATTTGACCAGCGAAATCGAAAACGAACTCGATCGTCTGTATTGCTTTTTGTGTTGAACGAGAGAGAAAAACACAAACTTCTTCTAAACATATGTCGTTGAAGTGAACGCTTACAATTTGTTATTGAGAAACGTTTTCCAACATTTTATTTCCCTTCGATGATGGCTTTTATTGATCAAAAATAAATGTTTGTGAGTATTATACTTTCTTTTTCTTTTTCTTCTTCAAATCTTTTCCAAACATTATTCATGCTACTCCAGTTTGAAATGTAAATAGAGTGCAAGAAAGAGAGACAAACTTGATGAAGGCTGAACGTTAGATGGTGTCGAGGGGAAGGAATTAAAAGTTTGTTTTATATGCTAGTGTACAAGGTCAAAAATAAACTTTTTGAGAGTGGAGTCATCATTTTGTCGGCAGCACTTCACTCATTAAAAGCTCCTTGATAACAAGCAGTCAGATTAAAGTCTCATTGAGAGTGATGATTAATGGAAAGAAAACTTTGTTAAATATATCAAAACAGTAGTGAACCAACTAAACTTTACAATATTCCTAACATGGATAGCTTATCAAGAACTTGTTAAATCATTGAGAAAATACGTTTGAAAAGAAAGGAGTTAGTGAAACAAAAAAAAGATTAAGTTACAAAAAAGTTGACGATGAAAACAAACTTTTGAAATGAAACAACGACTTTTCTCGACCTTTTCAGATCAGGAAGGAACAGATTTACAAGTTTTTTTTGGAAAGTGGAAGTGACCACTTTGAATTGATTTATGATTACTAAGGGATGATTCTTCAATTTCGAAGTCGATTAGTAAAATCCATTTGATTAAACTAATGGATATACATAATTTCAAGTCTTTTTTAAATAAAATGGATTATCGATTTTGAGCTTTTGATAGAAAAGGATAATCTTCATAGGACAGGAGCCAAACACTTTTCCCATCTGATAAAATCGCTAAGTTACATGTATTGAGAGAGGTATTTTGTTGTTGTTGAAACTGTTTCGATGGATTCGTATATAGAGTGAAATAAAAATAGATAGGAGATGACAAAGAAGGACGAAGTGATGATGTTTGGACGAGCCAATCGAATGAAGAATAAAGACGATGGCAGTATCATCCTACCACCAAACATAGTGCATGAATATGAACAACTCGCTAAAGAGCCTTCTTTACTAAAGAATATGGACAGTACTAAAGATCAGGTTATAAACAAGTCAGAAGGTGAAAATAATAATAATAAGAACGCAGATCCTGATACAGCAGTTATTAAGAATTTGTCTAAAAAATATGGTCTTCCATTTTCTCTTAACCATAGCCGCCAGGAGAATGGTGAAGTCAAGCCTTCCACACAAAGGACGAATGGTAACTTGGCATCAGCAGCATCGATATTCAACAAGAAAGACTCTACAACTGACACTCATCCCGCTGGCACTAATAAAACAGCCAACGGTGACACACAACGAGCAAGAGACCGGTTTCGCCAGGCTGGCATGAAAGCGAGGCTGGCACGAAGGATGGAGAAAATTGCAGAAGATAGAATGACCATCAGTCAAATATTTAACAGATATGTCGATAATTCAACACTTCACGGATTCAGATTTATTTTCATGAAAACGTTTTACGTCCGTCGTTTTTTATGGTTTGCATTGACGTGTGGTATGGCTTGTTTGTTTTTCATGGAGTTGGAGAAAAGTATTGCTCTTTTCTACCAATATCCATTCACAACTTTATCCACTATAGAATATGTACCCCAATTGAAATTTCCAGCTATCAGTTTATGCAATTTGAACAATTATCAAGTTTCCAAAATACGAAAAAGTAAACTTAAAGGACTTTACGAGAAAGGTTTATTTCCATTTCACGGTGAGCCTTTTGACCCTGGCTTCGAGCTAACGGGTGAAGAGCTCTTACAAAATATGAAAGCATCATCACAGAGTATAGACTACATTTTAAAGGGATGTGAATGGAAAAGTAGAGACACTGCCAAAACAGGCAAACCAAATTTTTGTGGTGCTATGAATTTTACGAGGTTCAGTAACCTTGAAGGTCAAACTTGTTATACGTTTAATTCCGGTATCAACTCTGACATTCTCACTTTGAACGAGACAGGACTTAATATGGCGTTCAAACTCGAGTTAGATTTACAAGTGAAAGATTCTGTGCAAAGTTTGGAAGAGGTAGGAGTGAACATTGTTATTCATGATCAAGACGAGACGCCTCTTCACCATGCAGGATTCATTGTTTCTCCTGGATTTCAAACTTTCGTCGAAATGAAAGTAAAAAAGGTATTGTTTATTTATCCAATCTACTATGTTAATGATAGCTGTCAACACAATTTATTTAATTGCAAAACGTTCAAAACCTAAGTATAAAGTTTAGAGAAGACCGAAGCTCATAGATTTTTTATCAAGACTAAAATTTGGATCAGTTCAAACACCCAAAGGACTTCTTTTTAAAGGTTTTCACAGGCGTACGCAAAATCGTAGAGGGTGTCTACGGATAGCAAATAATTCAGAAAAATAATAAGGCCAAAATTTGCCGTCAATATAAAAATGGTATGTAAATACGTATCAAAGAGGACTGTTATTAAATCCGGAGAAGGGTAAGTTAGATAATTTTCAAGCACATGTGGGGTTTGAAATGGTTTTAAACACAGTCAAATAGAAGGTACTTAGTTTCATTTGTTTATCATTATAGACGGAGAATTTGAAGCCACCGTACGCAACAAAATGTGGTTCGATGAACTTGAAATATACAGATGACTATCGACAATCTCAATGTTTCATTGAACAACTCAATAATGAAGTTATCCATCATTGCGGATGTAGAGGAGAGTTCATGAAAGGTATACAAATATGTCTACCCCCCTCCAATTCATGATATGCACCAATACAATGACTTCACGAAATTATGCAACTTTTCTGTTTTCGTTCCACCCAATACGTCACTTTTTCCATTGTTTAAGTGACGTATTCGGTGGAAAATTCTAAAAGTTTTCAGAAGACACTCCAGTGGTGCATATCATGAATATGTTCCTTGTGGTTTGAAAAATACCGTATGACTTGACTTGAAGCTAACGTTTGTTCTTTTGATTTTCAAAAGAATCTACAGAAAAATTACATAAGGTCATCTAGTTAGCTTGGGATGACAAATGATAGAGGGCATCATATTTTCATATTATGTAAAAACTAATAACATTCTTTACCGAGTCAACACTAAAATATAATTTTTGCCATCTTTATCGTCAGTTCGAACTTGACTAGACTGTGACAAATATCGTATCATGATAATTATCGAATAACTTCTAGTCACCACATGCTAAATTTATTAGAGAAAGCTTAGCTAATTAGGACAGTATACTCTGATTACGAAAGATATAGAGGCTAAGCTTTTTACTCAAACTAGGCTTTAAATCTCCCCCTTAAAGTCAGAGGAAAGAGAGGTTTTCACTGATACAAAAAAAATCTTTAAAAAACCCTCTCACAAATCAAGTGTTTTCTGACATTACTCTAAGGTATTATTATTTCCACCATAGAGCCATCTGATGTTCCATATTGTACGATGAATGAAACTATACATTGTCTACTACCAACCATTCGTAAGTAACAACTTCCCCTTATCACCAATCCATCCTTCACTGAAATTAAGAATTCCGACAAAACGGAAGATAAGTTCAGGTTGAAAATGAAGGACTTTTTTATTATTCAGGTATTCATCAATTTTAATTAATGGAAACTACTGGAGCCAATCACAGTCTTCAGTACATTTTGAACAGCAGGCCATCCTTCTTTCCAAATTATCTTCTTCATTGATAAGAAAAAGACGTTTTCGAAAACGAGGGGTCGTACTGTCTATTTAACAAAGTCCAGTAATTTGGATTAATCCGTTTACCTGTTTGCAAGGCCATTACATTAAATTACTTTAATGCTCAGACCACCTTTTTCGGTCCCTAAACCTACAATCATGGTCGAAATATATTGAAATTTTAGTTTATTTTAACGTTTTTCAGAATCTAAAGTTCGGGCGAGAATTTCTATTTTAGCACTTCCACTTTCTTTCATTGAATATTTCGATTTTAGAGGGGTTTGGTGGCTTCTACGCTATATTTCAAGCCTTATTCCAGCAAATTTGAGCTTTTAAATCCTGAGATCTTAAGGTCCTAAGTCTTAAGTCTCATGTTAAAACTCAGAGTTTAAACTCTACTTCAAACTATAGTTTAACACGCTTAAAAATCATTTGTAGTGTTTAAAATTTCACCTGGAAATCCCTTTTGTCTCAAATATTTTGTCCATGATTGTAACATGAAAAGATGAGTGTCAAGATGAGTGTCTTCGTATATATACGATATATCGAAATAAACGATCCCTCTGTTTTGCAGATCATTTTGATCGGAAGACAAGCCAATCATGTCCGGTAGATTGTGAAACAGTTCAATACACCACTGCACTTTCCTATGGTCGTTTTCTTTCGAGCCCCCCTATCGGTACAAACTTGGTTCGCAATGGAAGCACCGCATACATCAACGAGCTGAAGAAGACCATGGATTCCTCAGAACTGAGAAAATATATAGAGTGAGTATGATTGGCAGACTGTCCAAAAGTTTTGTACATTTTATTAACTTTAAGATTAGATTTTGAAAAAAGTACCCATTTTAAAGGCGCCGAAAAGTTTACAAAGATATTCCCACAGATTCACAAACCCATTCCATTTTCATTCTCATTCTATATCACCTTAGTTTTGATTTTAAGTACCCCTTCCAAAGGCGCTTGACTTGAAAATTTAGCAAGGATATTCCTAAGGTGTCTACGGAAATCTTTTTCATAGTTTCAACATTTCTAAACCAAATTTAAAAGAATCTTTAAGCTCGATACTCAAATTGATTCTAATATTCTTGAATGATTTGAATGTTCTTTCCATAAAACGATTATGAGCAAAGATAGCAAAATCATATTGTTTAGGAAAAAACAGTCCAAAATTGCATTCAAAAGCCAAGATAAAAACACGACAAACCTATTGCGAAAATCACGCTTTTCAAGATTTCAAGGTTCCTAAGTAAAGGTTTCTCTGAAATTTTATAATTTTCGAAGATTTCAACGTTGTGGGAGGGGGTTATGATTTTCAAGGTTTTCAATAAGAAGCTGTCTTCTAACAGGTTCACAAATCCCTTTTTTCTACAGGGAGAATATTGTGGTGGTGCAATTCTTTTACCAAGAGATGAAGGAAGAGAATGTGATACAAGAACCAAGTTATGATTTCTATAAACTTGTTGGTAAGAATCTTCTACTACTCCCTCCTCTCTCCATTGCAAGATGGGAATAGAAAATGGTTTAGGTGAAATTTCGTTTTTCTTAAATCATCACAACAAACTGTGAATTATAAATGGAGATAAACAAACATTTTAAACTTAAGACGGAGACCTGTATGATCATGTCTGACGACAGCTAACTGATTAGTTTATTTATCCGAAAGATTTTGATTTTTCAACATCTCCGTTCTAATCCAAATCTTGCTGACCCCTTTCTGATTAAATATCCCCGAAAAAATAAATAACAAACTCCTTTTGATTTATAGGTGACGTTGGAGGACAGCTCGGTTTGATGTTGGGAGCCAGTGTTTTGACGTTAGTGGAATTTGTTGATTTGTTTCTGTTCACATTATATCATCAATTATTAAGACTTTCACGAAAAAAGAAAAAGGAGAGTGAAGTGAAGGAAGCTAACAACAACAATTCGAATGGGACAACTAAATTGATGGATACTTGAAACCAAACTCTTTCTTATTGAAGAGACCGAAGGTGATACGACATGGCACCAATCTAAGGAATTCAGTCAAAATGGATTCGAGGGTTCTTTTGAATTTTCATTCAAAATATACTCGCCAAGAATTGAAATATCGAGAATATCACAGAGCGTATGAAACATCGACAAAAGATAATGAAATTTGAAGTTAGCCATTCTAAAAACAACAATATGTCATTAAAATCGGAATTTCGTAATATCTAGATACCTCTCGCATGTCATAGATTGAGCTTTTAATGCTCTAGCGATTGACTTAATTGATTGACTGCAAAAAAGGAAAAGATGTGCTTAAAGAGCAGCCAAAGTTTACTTTACGAGTTATTTGTATAAAATATCATTGTAAATATTTTTATTTAAGATCTTTTACATCCTTTATCAAATGTATAATTAAAATTTTATTACAAAAACAATTTAAAAATACGATATTTTTGCAAAATTCATTGTCTGTCATTTTTAAAGAAGGTAAGATTTATTATTAGTATTCTGGGTGGTGAAAAGTCCGAGAAATTTTCTACTGTACGTGTATCAGAGATTTCCGCTACATTTGTTAGTTTGTTATCTTGTTCTCTAAATAGAAAGTACTCTGATGAAATTGCGAAAAAAAAGGAAAATTAGCTTTCGTATTCTAATTTGGATCAGTCATTGCATTACAGACATCATTAACATTAAGGATTGCGAAATCAAAGAGAGGCGTAACGCGTTCAAGAATTATTAATGGAAAAGATGTTCATTAATGAAGTAGACAGAGATCGAAGGAGATAAAACTGAACTCAATTGTTCCATTTTAAGACAACATAAGCACTCAGCCCACAGAAGGTTAGTATAGACAATGAAGCGACCCCTACGAGAATATAATAGGTATTTCTTTGTTCAGTGAAAGCTCCTGAAAGAAGGATGTCTTCAAATCTTACTATGTCTTTGGGAACGTATGAAGTATCCAATCGTCTGATTATCTCGTCTGCCGCCCTCTCACCTGACTGAACCGCCCCACTGACGAAGCCACGCCACAATGTAGCCGTCTCCGTACCGGCAAAATGAGTTCTATGTACAAAGTGTAGGACAAGCAAAATACAAAAAATCTAAATCTTAGATTTAGTTTTCAACGAATTGGAATTGTATTAACCATAGAAAAGGTTACCAAGACTATTCAGTTTTAAAGGTATCATATCACAAATATGTACTGGAAATGTTATGCTCCAGAAGACCAACCAGTTACTAAAGAGATTGAGGTTTCAAAGTTTATGCTTTTGAAGCCTCACTCGAGCCTGGCTAAAAGGAAGAAAGAGAGATAAATTATAGCAAATTTTGAAATACCTTAGATGAGGTTGACGTAAGCAGACATCTCCATATTTGGATACAGCACCAGGAGTTGTGAAAGTGACAGGACATCCTCCGTTGTCTTCAACCTTCGACCAATCCTACCAAAATAGTTTATCAGTGAAATATTTTGATCTGATGTAACTGATGTTTTACTAAGGGCCAGAAGGTCGATATAAAACAAAATACAAAACATATTTTTTTTAACAACAGAAATAACTGTTTAGAAACGACGTATGTGTGTAGTGCAGTAATACCTGAAAAGCAATGTCAATGTATTCCTTGGCTTCGTCCCCAAAGAACAGGACGAAGGAATTGATGATAGCTCTCTTGATCTTATCTTCCTGTAGAAAAATAAGAGGAGTAGAAATATTGTGCTACAGTTTTCGTCTACTATCAAAAAGTTTATAAAGAATGCTAAAATTTCTTTATATTGAGCACAGCCGATTCATGAACTCTTTGTGGATTGTGAACTACATAGTTTTCCTAGCACAAGAAACTGAATGTTCATTTTATTACAACATTTAAGGATGGCTTTTCTTTCGTCTGAGACGGTATTCCGCATTTTCAATTTTAAACAGCAAATTAGCAAATACTCTTGTAATTTAGGGTGAATTATGTAGAGCTTTGACACAACAAAAGCCTCTTTGTATACTTCGCTGAGAAGGAAGAGTTTTTAACACTGATTTATAAACAGAACTAACAGTGAGATGTCTCATTTTTTGGATTAAGGATCCACCGATGAAGCCAACAAGAGCAGGTTTGCCATTGCAAGAGGTGGCATCGTATGTGATACTGACTGGATGTTCAATACTCCTTTCTTCTGCGTAATATGGCCAGTGTAATGACATACCAGACAAACCGTTCTCTTGCCAAAACTTCCTCTTGTATGTTGCTATGCATTTCATCAAGCAACCAACGTTTGAAAATTGCAAAAGTCGTTTGTGTTCTGTGGGAAGTTCCGGTGTCATTTTTATGTTACCTGAATAACGGAAAGCTCATGTGTCATGATTATCGTTGGTCATCTTCCGAATCCAAAAAAAGTGAATCAGAAAAACAAACAGAAAAAGTAGTAGATTAAGGGAAGTAAATTTGGCGAGACCTAATTTTGGCGAGTGGCAAAGAATTCCATAAAAGTTTTAAACGAGGAAACTTTTGCAAAGCAACTAATTCTTTTAATTTTCACTAGAACTAATTTTGGCGAATGACAGGGTAAATTCGTTCTTTTTGCCTAAAAATGAGTGTTTTAAAGACAACAAGTAGGGGTTATTTTAGAGAATATTGAAAAAACTTATTTTTTGCATAGAGCTGATTTAGGCGACAGCACTTTTTTAATTTTTACGCAGTTTGGAAAATTCGCAAAATTTAGTTGCCTTTTTTATAAAACCGGCCATTTCTTACTGATCAAATGTGGAGGAACAGCCATTACAACATATTTGCATTGGAATTCTTCAGTGTTTTCCGTGCGAATAGAACAAAAACCATTCTGGTCATCGATCACGTGATTATGGATACTGGTCACCCGTCTGTTCAGCAGAATTTTCTCCTCGCCAACCGCCCCTTTCAACTTTTCAATCAACTTGAACATTCCACCCTACATGATGTTCATGAAAAAAATCCGAATTTAAGGAAACAGGTTCACAGAGTTGGTTGATTTTTAGAAATAGAATCGGGATGATCCATCAACTCTTACCTTGACTTTGGATTCTTGAGCATTACCAGGGAATCGGTCATCGATGAGGACGGTCATCCCCCCTGCACACTTTGCGTACAATAACACATACAGAAATGATGCTTGGTTCAAATCAAAGCCAAACATCGTGATAAATGCTATATCCAACAATTTCCTGCTCCCTGCAAATCGAAAGACACATTGTTTTAGAAGATGTAATTCATGTTGTTGTAAACTTTTCTAGTAAAGCTTCAAATTTGAATTCAAATTGTGTGGTGAAAAGTATGAAGAGAACAAGGTTTGGTTACACTGGTGTTTGAACAGGTATTGTTTAGCGTGACTCATTGGTAAATTATCCCATTCTTTAGCACGTGGATGTGACAATGGCTCTTCGATACTGATCTCCTGCGAATATTCATCAATCTGAAAACACAAGAACATTAATTTTACCAATGCTTGAATGCAGTAAGTTAGACGACAGAGGCTAAAATAGAATATCAAGGCATTATTCTTATCTTGGTTTTTATAGAAAACCAAAAGCCTAAAGAAACACAATTCTAAAATAGCATGGATACTTTAATAGTTATAAACAGACCTTTTTCATCCCTTGAATCATGTCGTAAGCGAAATAAACGGATTGGAAGGCTAAACTGAGTGGAGAGCTTGTGTAGAATGTCGTCCCTTTATCAAGGATGTTGACTGTGCTGCCATCATAATTTTGATCATATAATGATAAGTCGAATTCCTTCAACAATCGAATAGCGTGGATTTGCGATCTAAATTTTTGGGCGTAAAAAGTTCTCATCGAAATGTGATATACACACTTTCTTTAGGTTTTGATTGTCCAAGTTTTTACTCCAAGACAAAAAAACGTCTAAAAAAGGCTTTAAAACAGTATAACATGGTGCCAGGTGGCAACCTCCCCCTCCACACACGCTGGTTCGATACCCCATCACTTTTTTACACTCTAAAATTAAAGAGGAAAATCTGAATATCGTTTTCGCTTCACACGCGCAATTGCTCCAAAGATATCTTTATAGGGGGCACGTTAAAGGACCGACTTTGGAAAATTATCTTTACTTTGAATTTCACTCAATTTTTCTCGATCCATCGAACTATAACACTGCTTGCAATGGATAACAAAGGTGTTTAGTCCAATTCCTTGATAATATTACCTTCCTATCCATTGACCACCGAGATCATATGATTCAGTTCCATCAGCAACTTTCAAATCTTTTGCAAAAATTCGACCACCTAACCTGTCTTAAAAATCAAAAGACCTTCGTTTTCGTTTACTCGTATAACAAGTTGATTCTTTTCATTCAAGTGGGGTGGGGTGGGGTTCTCAATAAAAAAATTCAATTAGATTGTCCCATCTGAAAAAGCATAATAAACATAACTTTCGTTTAGGGGGTGCTTTTTAGATTATTTTTAATTGACAAAAGCATTAGATACCTTTGGCTTCAAGGATTTTGATATTAAGTGTTGGATCATGTTTCAACAATCGATGACAACACGCCAAGCCACTTGCACCACCTCCAACTATCACCACATCTAACATCTTTGTTTTTTCATTGAGAATTTTCTTTTTTTTCCGCTGAAATGAAAAGATTATTTATTTTAAGTCAAGCTTTGAAATGGGTAAATTATTAAAAATAGATAGGTTATTCGAAATCACACTAACACAAAGACAATAGATTGGTGATGGATTGCTCCCCCCAAATTCTTTCAAAGCAATTCTATTATAGCCGAAAAGTCAAAATGTGTTCGAAATTCGGTAGATCTGAATTATACTACATGAATCGGCACTTGGTACTAATCGGTTTTCACTTTAATTTTCAAAAGGGAAATTTCATAGAAGATTTATAGCGAGAAAAATGGGAAAGTTTAATAATGATGCAGTAAAGTTAGTGAATTAAGAAATTCAACAGGGCTCTCTGGAGAAATAAATAACTTTCATAACAGATTAATTAGACAGGAATAAAACTATAAAATTGCCACATAAAATCTCCTATAAATGATAACAAATAAAAAACTCTAGAGGACTACTTTGCGTTAGTGATTACTAGTTCTATAAGTCAGATTGATAGGTGGTAAACCCTTTAAAAGAAGCACAAAACAATTATGAAAAATTACAAATACAAAGTCTGAATAAAAAAAAGAAATCATTTTCTTGGTTGGAAGTCACTGTCGTAATCAGAGAAAGTGTTTTTCACTTTATTGCGCCTATGTTTGACAGCAGGTTTTTTTTGCTTGGCAACGGTTTGTTTACGTTTTGTAGGTTTTTCATCTTCGTCATCAGATGAGCTACTGGTGAGGCTGGAAGAGGATCCACTATCACTATCACTGCTACTACTGCTGCTTGAAGAGCTGCCTGATGCCGAAGAAGATGAAGACGAAGAAGAACTTTGACTGCGTTGTTTTCGTTCTTTCCTTTTCACTAAGGTTGTTTCTCTTGTTGGTTTCTTTTGTATTGTTCTATGTACTTTCGGTCTCTCTGTTTGTCGCTCAACAGACTTTTCTTTAACTGCTGGTTTAACATGGATACTACTTTTGAGGATATGTCGTGCTTTTGTTTTGTGAATTGAATCATCCTCGTTCGCTTCATCATCCGACACGGTGATCGGTTTTCTTTTAACGATACTTATCTTTTTAACTGGCGTTTTCTCTTGTTCGAAAAAACCATCATGGCCCCATTTCTCAGAGGAGACTCGAGATGCAGGTCTTTCATCAATCATATCTGCATTCAATTTACCATACGTTCTTACAATAGCAGGCTCGGTTTTCTTCTTTTTAAGTGGGACATCTTCAATGATGACGTTTCTTTTGTGAGAGCTGGCCTCTTTTGTTTTCAATGAGATTCTACTAACTTTACGCTTTCCCTGAACAGGTTGATTTTGGTTACTGCTTTCATCATTACTTGATGGAATGTCAATGGTTTGAACAGGTCTCTTCACTTTACGACGAGAAAGTTCTTGATTAGAAGTGACAGTTCTAATAACAGTCCGTTTCAAACTTTTCCTGCTCTCTTTTTTGATTGATCTCTCTTTTTTGATGGATCTTTCTTTCTCTGGTAATTTGACAGTGAGACTTGCCCCTGGTTCAGAGTCAGCATACATGCCACCACGTCTTATTGGAGCCTTTAAAGACTTTGACTGCAGCTTTGTGCGCTAAAATGAAAAAAGGGCTATTTTTGTATGATTTGAATGATTTATTTGTCAATATGATATCTAACTAACCGCACTGGCTCAACTTCAGATGCTTTTAAATTACTCGGTCAAAGGTCAAATTGTAAACATCAACAGATTATTTTTTTGGCAGAAAATTTTGAAAATCGGGCTCTGTCACATTTTAGGTATAGTCATTTTGCGTCAGTGTGCAAAATTTCATAAAAAAATATAAAGTACAGCTCGAGAAATTCAAGAAATGAACGAACGAACGAACGAACGAACGACAGGTTGGTCCAAAAACTCACCTTCTTTTCCACTTGAAATTTCTCCCACATTTCACCTTCTTCTTTCAATCTATTGTGCACGCTGGTATGCTAACATGGAAAACAAAAACATGTACAACTAACAATCCACTTAGAAGCTTATTTTTATACAATCTCTCAAAGTTAAACAATCTAATCCATGTTTTCCCCTGGCTTGAAAGCTTTTAAAAAGATTTTCCTTATAAGTAAGTAGCATTTGAAAAACAGAAAGTGTTATTTTTAAGTGTAGTTGTCATATCTAACTAACCTTCAAGTGATTATGCAGTAGCGTCTTATCAAGAATAATTTTAGGGCGCTTTGATGGTATGAAAGTGCCACTCAGTTTTTGAATTTCTTTCTCTGACATTGTATTATCAAATTCTGCAGCATCTTTGACAAGCTTTTTCATCTGTTCCAATGGATGAATGATGCCCTTCTTTTGAGTTTTTTCAGAAAGCTTTTCTGTAACGTAGTCACTGTACATAGTTTTCCCTTGCTTTGTTGATTTTCCTTCAGCACTCAATTGTAATTTAGTATGTTTTTTCCTCTCTTGGTTTACAAATTTACGTTGATTAGTTTGTTGGATATTGGATGTTATCCTATTATTGTCATCTGTGTGCTTTACGATATTTTTTGCAAATGTTCTGTTAAGCTTTAGTGGACTGCTTGTGCTTGACTTAGACATGACATCTTCTATATCTAAAGGAAAAAAACATAAAAGTTAATAATGTAAAAAAAATTGAGGCCCCCTCCCTAAACGATTTTGGTAACTTTTTAAATATTTATGCAACTGTGCATAAAATTCAGGTGCATGTACAGGATGGACAAATTGACCTGGAGTGATTCCACAGCGTTTTCAATTTTTCTGGTTTTTGTGTAAAGGTTTAAAGCCCAGCAGAGCCCAGATCAACAAAATGGACTCAACGGAAAATCTAAAGAGATGCCGTTTCACCAATCTTTTTTGCTTTGAATTAGATATTTCGCAGACTTGTTTTCGAGATGGTAGAGAATGACCTCAACCACTTTGACCGCATGAAAAGAGAGGGATAAAGTGTCTGAATAAGTTCTGAAATTAATTGGCCAAGGTCGACCAGCACCTTAATTTTCTGTTTTAATTCTTCGTCAACCATGGGCGGTTGGAGCTTGAAATTTGACATGCCTTCTCCTGTAGATATGACTAACATCTCCAGAAAATTCCCAATCTTGAGCTAGGGGGGGGGTCTGGTACATGTCTCCTTGGGTAGTCTCTTATGCCTTTTGAAAAATTTGGACCCTGACTAGACTCGAATTGGCTACCCCAGGTGCGTGGGGCCAGGGCTCAGTCAATCGGCTGGGTTATCCAGTTACATTGAGTGAATTTTTCAGTGTAGTCTTGGGTTGCTGCTGAACTCACAAGGTACCCTTTAAAGAATTTTGAAGCCATGGTAATTGATGGGATATAGCACTGTTCTGCCAAGGATACCAATGATTCTATTCTACAACAAGAAGGTTCTTTTTTTTTTCTCCTTCATTTTTCTTCACTCAGTTGTTTAGAAAGTTATAGCCAAAAAATACCTGACTACTTACTGTATACAATAAAATACTTCAAAACTGCTTGGAATTATGAAGGCAAATACACAATGTAAATACTCTAATAATTATTCTAAAATAGCCTATTTGAAGTAGTTTATGTAAATACTGTTCAAATTACAAGCCAAGTAAATTAATTTAGAATAAAGATTTTGCATAGGTAAATAGGAGTTCTGGTCTGGAAAATATCCAAACAGATTAGGTAGTCAGTATTATCGTACTTACCTATTACATTCCAAAATTTCCCTCAATAATCAAACCCTTTTTTTGAGCACTGATTGGTTCATTTAGATCAATAATTATAATACTTTTTAAGTTTCAACCAATCAGATCAATTTGATTGTTTTGAAGGATAATTTCGGATTGTTATAGGTAATTAAGTACGGTAACAGCTCGGAAAATTCAATAGAATGACAGCGTTGCAACTTTAGTGCTGTTGAATTCTGCAACGTTGTCAAATATCCCAGTTTTCCTGCTGCAAATTTGACAACACCAGTCTTTGAACCAAGAACCGGTGGAAGAGCTGAACGGGTGTCAAAATCATGCGCATTTTGTAGTCCAATCAAAAAGTAAACTTTTCACCATAGGATTTTAATTTCCTACCTGTGGATTTTTCACAATCAGCCTTAGTAGTAAGTAAGCCTACTTTATTAAAAAAAAAAGCACTAAACTTGTTCAAAAGAGCAAAGGTTTGCCTGATTTTCGTTCCAACATGGTATTTCATGTCTCAGACATCTCAGCTATTGGGAAACACTAAAATCATTGGAATTGTACAGCCTCGAAAGACGGAGAGAGTATCAATATAATTTCTGGAACGTCATCGAAGGAAAGGTCCCAAATTTAAATTTTGACAAAAGAAAAGGAGACATTTTCTGCCATAAAAGTCAGAGATTGGCGAGTATTTGCAATCTCAAAGCTGTTAACATTACAAACAAAAATATCTGGAAGAGATTTGACAAACTGTCCCAAAGAAATATTCAAAAACACCTAGACGCCTTCTTCACAACTGTTTCGGCTGCACCACTGCTAGCCCACTATTACACTCTTAGACAGAGGAAATAAGGGTATAATGCATATGCTGCTCTGCCACCCGAATCTCATGAAAGAAGATAGTTGGACAGAAATTCTAGTTGAGTTTGGCAAATCCCTAAGATTGGCAAACAATCATTTTTTCCCACTTATGGCTTTTCTCTTTGATCTTTTATTGGTTTCTTTTGTTGATTGCTTGCTTCATCAATGACTTGAATGAAGTCATTTCCAGTCAAGATCAAGTGCAAGTTAGGATACATTCGGCAATCTCTCCTACTTAGGAGAGTATCTTAAATTGGATACAAAAAAGTGTCCAAAATAGCAATCAACATCCTAATTAGGATACTAAAAACCAAAAAACGGAATTAGACGTGGGATGTCGATATTAGACCAACTTACGGTAAATAGTAAGCAAAAGAGATTGTGTATTGATTCTTGACTGATTTCTTGAAATGGAAACACATGATATTTCCCAAGCTCTGAGATGGACCATAATATATCATAATAATTCAGTTGATAATGATGTGATTAATACATCGAAATATTCTGTTTACACAACATCTTGTGTTCTTTCTTGAATTTTTACAAAAAAATCAGAAAGATGCTTATATTTGGACTTTGCTGCTCTTATTATATATAATAATACCGGTGCCCTTTTAATGTTTAGACACAGGGTGGTAAAAGTGCCCCTCTAAAAGAGGGCCGCTATCCTAATGGAACCACCATGTAGGTATCCCGTCTAGACGTTTCGACAGAGTGAAAAAGATTTCAGCATTGGTAGCTAGTGATTTACATTCTACCGGATGGACACCCCTGCCCTGTAACCATAATAATACTATATGGATATATATATAATATACATATATATATGGTGAAGATCAGAGATCTGACCTCAAGGAGAGAAAGTGTTGAAAATACTAAATAAAATAAAGATGTATATAACATAAAAAGGCACTAATATTTTTATAATTATACGTTTTTTTTTCCATTTTTTTGAATTTTTCTAAATATATAAATCAAACCAATCAAACATTCTGTCAAGAAATGAGAATTTTATGTGAAGAAGAACCAACAAACCAATAGACATAAAGTTTAAAAAGCCAAGCAGAAAAACACAAACACCAAAAACCACTCAAAAACCCAACCAATGGGCCCCGTTGGGCCGTTCGTAAAAAATCCCTTGGTTCCCGTCATTCCAACCATAAAAAAGTGGGTCGGCCGGTCGGTCGGTTGGGCGAAAAATATTTTCTGTTTGAACAAAATGTCCGAGAGGGCGGAATTTTCCTTAGAAAAAGGCAGTAAACGGACGTTTGATCGCCCTAAGCCTCTTTTTCACTACTTAAAAGCTCCACTGGTTTGTTTTGATGCTTCCATATAGTCGACAATGAAAAATCTGACTTGAAAATTGGGAAAAAATAGAATTAACGGGTTTTGAATTGTTTTTTGGGCGAGATTAGCGTTAATCTCATAACCCATCATCATTGCTAAGGCATATAATCCTGCGGGTCTATCCCCTTAAGAGCGCATGCGTGGGATGAGATTCAGCAGTCAAGACCTGGATTAGCGTTTGCTCTTTCTCTCAAAAGAGAAAACATGGAGGATGATGGTAGAGTTTCAGCTGTCACGCAAAATGGTTTCCTAATTTTTCAGTAGAAATCACGGTTGGTCTGGTGGACGGGAACCAAACTTTTTTTACAAACGGCCTTGTTAAGATTTTGGCCATAAACCAAAACTGAATTGAAACCAATGAAAAAAGGTAAAATCAGCACGTACTCTTAATCCTGTAATCTTGACATATGAGTTTTAGTCGTAAACTGCTCTCTGTCTCTGACTACTTCCTACTTCGCGTCATTTCCAGCCCCAAAAAGTGAGACGGTCGGTCGGCACTAAAATCGTTGGAAAAGTGCGCTCTGAACCTAGGCAGTCGGTCAGCACTAGAATCATTGGAAAAATGCGCCCTGAATATAATAGGTTTGTCGCACGGCAAGAATTATCAAGCGCACTAGCTGCATTATGATCCTTGTTACATATCACGGTTGCAAAAAACAGTGGCATAGCAATTTATAACGCAAACAATCTTTGAAAAATCAATGTTTAGAAAAAGGGGTTATGCGCGCTCCAGAACGCTTAAGTACGTTCCTCCACTCTGTTTGCGTTGAAAATGATACTGAGGTAATCCAGGATAATCACGACGATTGGCGAAAAATTTAAGGCTCGTGAAAATACGTTATTTTATTGGTTGAAACTCACTAGCCTGTTTCATTTTTCGGCCGTTTTCGTGATTATGCTGATTTGCTAGTTAACCTCACAAATATTTAGAGTGTAGAGTCTTGAGAAGCACTATTGAAAGGTGAAAACAACAGCTTTTTAATTGAATATTCTTTTTGCGGGAAATCTGTTAGGCAAAACTAGAGTGCCTTTTCTGGGTAAATATATCGGGTGAAACTTGAAAGTGACGAAAATTATAAGAATTAAGGCAACAACATTTTTCCCAGTTGACAAAACTTTTATTTACCTGGTTTTTTATCCCCGGCGGAAAATTTTACAACAGCCTCAGGATCTATAGAGTCTAAACATCTTAAAAACACATTGGCCAAAGGGAACATAAAAAGAAATTCCAAAATACCAAAATTCTAAAAATTTAAAAAAATCCCGAAAATCAAGTATTGCACGGGCCCAGGTCTACACAATAGACAGCTCCAGGCTTTTAGGCCTTACTCTTGGAAAATATTCGATGTTTGCAGGCCATTCTTTATGCTCTTTAAGCGTCCGGTTACCGGACGCTGCCCCTCCTGAAATTACTAAAATATTGGTAAAAACTGCCTTTTTAGTGGAACAACATAGGAAAAAGTGCCCTTTTTGGCCACCAATGGACGCTGCCTTGCCTTTCTAAAATATGGCCTGGTTTGCATCTTTTGACTTTTACAAAATAGAGAAGCATTTTTCGATCCCAGAAGTTTTGTTTCGTAGTGAGGGGTGTTGCAAATTTTTCAGAGATGTATTTGAAAGTTTCTAGATTGATAATTGAAAATGCAGATGATGTTCAGTATTATTTCGATAGAGAAGAAACCACCCTTCATCATTGGATTATTCAGATTGAAAGCACTGATTCCTTTTCTACCTATGTTTTTGTTTCGATATTCATGGAAAAGAAAAGCAGAGGAAAGGAGTTCCATGATTGAAACGTATGCGTTGGTTATAATAATGGTTAAAAAAGACAACATTTTTGAAACAGTAAAACAATGTGAATAATTTCTTGATTATCGTCAAGCCGTAATGATTGTTGTATGTTGAGATGCTTAAAAAGTCAAGGACCTTTATCGCAAACAAGAGAATTGGGAGAAAACTTTTATAAATATCGCTCGTCATATGGTTTTTAAATACAAGACATTACATTCAGTTACATTTC
Organism: Clytia hemisphaerica; assembly: GCF_902728285.1. Taxonomy (NCBI): domain Eukaryota; kingdom Metazoa; phylum Cnidaria; class Hydrozoa; order Leptothecata; family Clytiidae; genus Clytia; species Clytia hemisphaerica. The sequence continues at coordinate 148,883 of NW_027103748.1, read as the reverse complement.
CCATATTATATTATCAGAAATCTCGCATATTGGCAAACATTCAAGAATCTCAAATTTTTTGTATGCAGTGATGAAAAACTGTTTGGCTTCACACGGACAATACCAAAAGCTGAAAATATTTGGATCATGTCAAGTAGTTTTATAAATTTCTTATAGATCATCAGATTTGATGTTGGTGTATTTTATGGAAGAACTCCAAATTAAAAGTTTATCTGAAAATATTTTTGTTGCGTTTTCCCCCTTTCCCTTTGTCTTTGACACTCCCTACTCCGAAAGTCATCTTTTCGACTGTTTTTGATTTATTTTTCTCAGACAGGCCTGTCTGTTGTTGTTAAGTACTGTATGAAGATTTTAACTTGAATATGAAACTCTTTGCCTTGAAATTTTGTCTTCACAATTAAACCACAGTAATGTCTATGGTTAAAACCAAGAACCAACAAACAAACTGTATCCTAACTCTTATTAGGTTCTTAATAAGGGGAGGGCTAATTGTCTGTTGAAATTAGGTAATTGAAATTTTAATTCTAGAAACTCAAAAATAAGCTAAAATCAGGCTTTATAGAGCAAAATAAGGAGCCTTCCTTCCCTCTGTCAGCTGAAAATATTTTTACAAATTTAAATAAACGATGGGGGTCCTAATAACAAATAAGGTCCGGGGGTTGGAAGATTTTCGTTTTGGAGCAATCTCATTATTTAAAATATAAAGCACTGAGGATCCTTCACTTGCGATCGGAGTGATCCGAGGATTTAAAAATTGATACGAAAATTGATGTCATGTAGTCATACACGAACTTAGGATTTTGAAAATGGTTGAGCGATATATAGTAACTTAGTCGACCGCGCGCACATTTTCGAATGATTGCGATTCGATTGTCGAATGAATCGAATATCATTCGAACGTAAAATTCTGGGTAAAATTCGATTGATTTGATTGATATTCGATTACGTTCGATTGATGTTCAATTACGTTCGATTGATGTTTGATTACGTTCGACTGCGTTCGACGGGTGGTCGATTAAATTAGAATCCAATTTACCTCAATTCCTTTGAAGGTGATAGGTGAACACGCGGGCTGCTTACGGTAAACATAACATTAAATTCCATCAGCCTAACGATGAATTTACAAAATGCTTTGAACTGAAAAATATTGATAAAAAATCCGATAGATTTCCGACTTTTCCGACTGAAAAATGTCTGATTTTTAAGATAGAAAGTTAGTCGGTCGGACAACGCCAACACAACTTATTTGTGATCTACGTCTTACTTTTAATATAACACAGTATTCAAATTATTTAAAAAATATACCGTAACTTGGTCTAATGTCGACATCCCTCCTCTAAATTGGGCCATTCCAGAAAAAAAAAATTACCCCCTAATGGAAGACATCAATTTTTGAAATAAATTTTGGCACAGAATTCCAGGCAAACTTTAAAGAGAAAGTATTGGAATTCCATGAATTTTACTTAATTTTGCATTAAAGTATTGGAATTCCAACATTTTTTTAGGTTACAGTAACGGAATTCCACGGTTTTGATAGGTATTTTGTAAATTTGTTACGGAAATTCCGGACTTTCTTGAACGCAATTTGCTACGGAAATTCCGTGTCGTCCATTGGGGGGTAACGAATAAAAACTGGAATGGCCCATTCGACACCCTTTACTAGAGCTGAAAAATTAAAAAAAGGTCGAAATTATTTTATTTGCTTAGTGGTAAGGGAGGATAAATCTTTTTTCAATCACCGATTCCGACTTTCCTATTATTCCTATCTCTAAAGAAGGGTGTCGAAATTAGAAGACGGATGTCGAGATTAGACCAACTTACGGTAGTATTCTCGGTCTGCTGTGAGACGCACCACAATTTTTCCCATCCAAGAGTTTCAGATCTAATCCCTTTAGAGCTTCGGAATCAATGGGTCTGACCATACTGAAGCCAAAACAGTTAAAACATTCCCATTTGAAAAGATCCAGAGTTTGCAAGTTTAGTTAGTCTTTTTTAAACCAAGAAAGCCGAACAGTCGGGCCATACCTGATCAAGTCAAGTTATTTTCACATGGAGATTGTTTTTCAGCTGAACCCGACTTTATGCATAGCTAATAATAAGCATCTCGCAAGGCGCTCAAAAACTATCAGTAACATTTAGTGTTCTAATGCAAGCGTGGTAAATATAAAAGATACAACAACTGTCTATCGTAGGTACGGTTTACAATAAAGCACGTCATTGAGTCTTTTAAACACTATCTGAGGATCAATATTGGTCATCTTGCTGTGATTTGCCAAAATTGAAAAATTCCTTTTACGAGATCAAAGTTCTTGTGACTTTTGATAGAGTTTTGTTTTGGTCCAAAAATCTTTCACATTTGGTAAGTATAGCTAGCCATAATTAATAATAAAGACCTTTTTCTCATCAGGATGTATTTTGAATAATTAAAAATTCTAGTACGCAGTGCAGTACCGTCGTGATATGAGCCAGACCCGATCAATCGAACTTGTCGAACCAATCGAACAATCGAACTAATCGAACTCCATCATCCATCGAACAATTAAAGTTCGATTAAAAAAATTAATCAGTTCGATAAACCAATTTTGTTCGACAAGTTTGTCAGTCTGGGAAATCCTCTCAATTGCACACTTATGTTCCGAGGGCATAAGCACGTAATTGCATGATGGTTATAATTTACGCCCGCTCCCGCCCCGGTTGAAATTGCTTAGGGATTTCAAGGGGTTCAGAATTCTCTAATTCGGGCGAAGGCATGGTTTAACAGGCAATCCATTTTTACGGAATCTTCTTCTACGATAAATTTTGAGTAAAACTGCCCTAGGCTTTTGAAATGTCCGGCGTCCAAAATTCCCTGTATGCAACACTGGACTGATACTGGACTTATTGCGTCCGGTGTAGCGAAAGGATACTTTTTGCTCCCGGACAAATACACTGGACAGTCCGGTGCGTCGACAGGGTCCTACCCAGGGTAGTTAAATACTAAAATGGGTCACAGCTGTACCGTGCTCGATCCCATACAAACCATATTTTGGCTCTTAACAGACAGACAGAAATCCCCGCTTGAAAAATGGAAACATTGATACGTGGTCGAATTTACTAAACTTTGCCAAATTAAAATGCAGGAAAATATTGTATGATATATGACCACGGCTCCCGTTCACTCCGATCATGATTCTGATCACGTGATATAGCTTGATGTTTTGACTTTTTTCAGCCAATGAAATCGTTTGTTTATACCGCACTAAAGGCCTTTCTAGATTACCGCGCAAATTAAAACGGGGGTCAACATGAACTTTAAAGCCTGCTGCGGGAAAGGGGAATGGTTTTGAAGAACCAAATATATGCAAAAAGGTTTTAATATTATCCAAATATCACAAAAACAAGTGACATTTTCATGTTTGATCTTTGTAAAGTTTGATCTGACGGTTTGTTGTAAAAAAGTTGACCCCCGTGTTGGTTTTATAGCCTATCTTTGTGGATTTGTGAGAAGACAAATGTTATTGTAAAGAAAAGTCATTTGGAAGTGTAATCATACCCTTTCCAGGGAACTGGACCAACATTTTTTAAGTCAGAATTCATTGCCAGTAATGCCGCAGTGTGGTTTGAAAGTTTGCTGGTGGTTGTTGTAGGTCTGGTGGAAAATGGATTTATTTCTGAATATAAACATTACTACAGCTAGAATATTTTTTTTATTTTGACAAAGAAAAGGTTCAAGGTTTGTTTACTTTTTATTTTACTGCATTTCTCTGTCTCATTCTGAGCTGTAGTAGGCAATTGAGAACTCCTGATTTTTTGTTTTTGTCAGTGCTCGCTCGGCAGCCATTTTGAATTTTTCTTTTCGTGACCTCTACAGAATCGAAGATTTTGCCTAAGGGGAACAGCTGTGGGGTGGTATCTATGTGTTAAGTGTTGAAAAGATTTTACTACCTGGGTAGTTAAAACTGGTAAGGGGTCACTCACATATCGATGTTTCCTGCAACTAACGTCATTGTGACGCGAGGAGGTGGGGGGGGGTCAGAGCCTATAGAAGAATATCGATTTTCAAACCTGTAACATTTTGTATTCCATCCTTCGCTACACCGGCCATCTTAATTCAAACGCATAAAATATAACAGAGATGATATCCAATACCCTTCCGTTACGTTTGTAGGAATATGTTATTATCTCCCTAATCATAAAAACAGAGATACCGCAATAAAAAATAGATGGGCCGTATTTTGATATACAAGGGCCGTGCTGACAGACCGTCTACATAGACAAAGCAACAAGCCGTTTGTCTGGGGACAAACAAAATGTGAAAGTCATAAGTCAAAACCACTGGTTTTAAAACCGTGCGAAACGAAGCACAAAAATCAATGTGGCTGGAATATCAATATCTGTAATAGAGAAAAAAAATTGCTTTCATCGATTTTTGGTATATTTATGTAAATGACGCTAAGAAAGGGGGGGTGGGGGGTTCTTCAGATAGCGTCACAATGACGTTAGTTGCAGGAAAAATCGATATGTGAGTGACCCCTAAAATTAGCAAATTTAAGCTATTTTTGTAATTCTTTTAATTTTTTGGATGACTTTTCTGAAAAAATCTGAAAATTTTCATAACTTGAAAAAATTTTCTGTTGGAAAGTTGTTTTCTGCGAACAAAAAAGACTTTAATTCTAAGGGCAAAACATTAATTTTTTTTTGTAAAATCAGTCCGAAAAGCAACCAAAAAATAGGTGGTCTTTATGACAAATTGTCCCAAAAACTTTTACTACCAGGGTAGTAAAATACCTCTTCCAAGAGTCTGGGTGGTGGTATGTAAAAATTCGCAAAAACCCTTTTACTACTCATATATGTCTGAGATTTTACTACCGACCCCCCCTGCATGCATAGCCCTTTAATGAATGACCTGGCTGGTCCTTAAAATATAAATTTAAATCAAAACAAAAAATAAATGGAGTAGAGCTGCAAGCTGAGCTGCGTAATTCATTTGTTTTGAAATTTTGCTGCTTAGATTGGTCAGCAGGGCTATGAGGGCTATGTGGATGTTAGCCTCCACTGATGTAAGTTACCCGACTTCACGGTAGGGCAATGGGAATTCGATGTTCTGTTTACCGTCGCATTGCAACAAATATTTGAGTGGCTAAATTTCATTATTCATTATTCAATATTTTTTGATACATGATAAAAAAAGACACCAACCCCCAGATTCAATATACTTTAGTAGCAGAGGTTTCGTAAATAACGCCATAAACATCGCAGATCTTGCATGTGATTCTTGATACGTAGGTATTGTATGCGTAATATAAGACTAGTATTAAAAAGCTACCGTAATGAATTAAAAAGGGCACGCGATCCAACAAACACGGCCATGGTTTCGATCGACAGTCGATGATCCTATTAATCTGTTTATTTATTGTTTGTTTCTTTTTTTTTTGACGTTTACATAAAGGAGGAAAAATATACAAGAAGTAAAGTGAAAGAATCAACAGATGTTATAAGTTATATTTCTGATGTTAAACGTTTGAAAAATATCTCTTTTTAATGAAGCTTTCGACGGCCGCCAATACGCCATTGGAATATCAGACAAACGCCCATAATACACCGTTTAACACTCTCGCCATCTCCACCGTAGAGGCGGTAGTTAAAAATGCTCATTTTAGTACTGTGGAAGGTTATTAAGCCATGGTTTTCGTGATACTTTAGACCCTTTTTGTGGTTGTCGAACTAACTCAATTGAAAATACTCAGCACTTTTTTCTGCACTGCTCTATATATTCCCATGCGAGACAATATCTGTTCGGCAAAGTATAAGACTTAGGTATTGTTTTCCTCCCACTAAAACCCTTCTTATTTTTGTCAGCTTTTATTATACGGTTAACGAAAGCTTGACTTCAATCTCAAATCAAAATATAATCCTTTCTGTCGTTGAATATATCCATGAATCTGGAAGGTTCAGTGGTGCGTTATTTTAGTCTATTACAGCCATTAGCTCTCTCCACGTCACACCTTGTTTTACTTTTTCCTTTCTTCATAGTCTATTACCTCTGGCGATATAACTTAAGTTTCCAGCGAAGGGAGGGACTTTATTAATGTTTAGTAGTATTTTGTAGTATATGTTCGTAGTGTACCCTGTATTTATGTTTCAATAAAGAAAGGTATAATTTTACTCTTTTCCCGTAGATTCTTTTCTCTATAGTTTTTTTCCCAGGTTTCTTCCTTTTTGCTACTCGTTGATCATTCGAGTTCCTCCTTGTTGGCCATCCAGTTGAGATCTGATGTTTCTTCTTATTTTCCCCAATTTATAGCTTTTTGCAGAAGTCCTGAACTTGCATTTCTTTTGTTGAGTTAATTTGATTCATTATGTAATGTCTCAATAATTTAGTCAGTGATTTAGGGTTCATTTGTTGGATGCTATAAAGGCTCATTGTGTTGTGTGTGTTATAATGTAATGGATGATGTAAATAGTTGATGTAATGGTTCAGGTTGATGTGATATTTTATGTAGATGGTATGATGTAATGGTCTGATTTCGTGACATATGGTTTGAATTCCGTTTGGTGTCTTTTTCCATGATGTGATGTTTCTAAGTTCGTTCGGTGTCTTCTTTCCATGAGAGGTTGTCTTGGTAACATCTTTGAAAGTGGAAGCTGTCTTGGCAACTTCTTCTGATGAGGAGTTGTATTGGAAACTTCTACTAAAAGGGAATTTGTCTTTTCTTTCTTTGTTCTCTAATGAAAATGAATAACTGAAATTAGATACAGTGCTTATGTAGTGCTTTTTCTATTTTTCTATTCTTTTAACATATTTTTTATTGTAAAATACTTTATCTCTCTTACAATATCATAGACGAAATTCAAAATTGGTAATATTAATGCATTAGAGGACCCTCTGAGTCAATCAGAGAGTCCCAAACGTGGGTTGAAATACAATGAAAAAGTAGAAGTGAAAAAAAAGATCAGGTAACTATTGTTTTGATATATTCTGGACGAAGATTCTTAATCACCAAAGCTATTTTTTATATTTTCAGTGACCCTTTTCTGCCATTTTCTTTCATTACACTTAGGAATCTGTAGATTTCCTGGACTTTTTTTGATTATCTTTCATGAACCTGCTCTGGTGCTCCTCCGCTTTCGGGTTTTCATCTGTTCACGTTAGTGTTCTTCAAGGAAAGCCCCATCAATCTTTTTGGGTAAGCTTCTAGTGTCTTTTCCTAAGCTAATCCTTTTAAAAGTTTATTCTAAATGCTTGTTTCCATAGCTTTTATGCTGAGGTAAATCAATTGATGAAGACCAAGGAGAAATCCAATTGGACAAATTGTTTTGGCTCCATTGTGCAGGTGCAAGCACAACTTTGTCACACTGAGGTATGTACATACAAATTTCAACAAATTTCAGGCCATTTACCGTGATATATCAATGTTTTCTGCAATGTCTAGAATTTCTTAAATGAATTGGGTTTAAGAAAAAATAGAATCACCCAAAATCATATTTCTTCTGGAAATGATTAAGTAACTTTTATATTTGTTATTATAACATAATTGCATACCTCTAAAAGCTGTCTCCTCTTTCGCGGGAAATGGGTGAAATTTTTTTAACGTTTTGTAAGGTCATTGGTTGGTTGAAAAATGAAGCAATTCCATTGGGCAAGTCCGACATAACGGTTTTAAAAAGTTTTATTTTTTCGCTCAAAAGTTTTTTAATGTCGTTATCTTTTCAACATGAAAAAACTGATTGACAAAAAGTTTTCGCTCGTTTTTGCGCGAAAGTGAAGCCTTTAGAATAGTTTGAAGTGCTGCCATCAAGCAATTTAGTATGTAGTGTTAGATATTAAAAAAAAACCCTAAATATGGTTATGTCATAGATAAGCAAAGGAATACAATTGTTTATTCGGATATCCCTGAAGAAAGATATTGAAGATGGCATGGACGTTAATCTCCCAGGTATCTTTTTGTCCTGGTCTTGTCTGAAAATTTATAAATCTTCTAATGTAGCAGGTCAACATTACCACGAAAGCACACGCATTGCTCGAAAGTTGGAATAGTTTGAAACTTAAAAATCTTGATGAATTTCGAAAAAATTCAATTTTCTTAAGATTTTATTTCCGAAATTATTGGATTTTTAACCCTTCAGTTTTTTTAATCCCTATTTCTGCCCACCGTGACAAAGTACATTAATGACGAACAAAGACCATTTCTTTTTCAATCTAGTCACAAGATTGAAGAAAACAACAGATAGTTTCATTCAATGGAGAGATAAAGAATATGGTATATTCTTCTTACCCCCGCAGACAATGTACTCATGTTTATTTCTAGTTTCCATTATTGCTGTACAACCTTAGAGTTAATGCATTAATATGTTACCAATCGTACTCTTATGAATTTATACTATTTATATTTGTACTATACTACATGAATAATATTCTCGTATTTTAGCAACTGCATGGGGCTTGAATTTTGTTTCTGAAAAAGACGCACGGCGATTCCTTAGACTTCTAGCTGTAAGTTTTTCTTCATTCACAGTTTGTGCCTTTTGAAATGTATTTTCTATTGAAGGTAAATATTTTGAACGAAAAGAAACGTCTAGAAAAAAGGGCTCGTAACATATTTTTTTTCATGAAACCCAGAATCAGAATCATTACGTCATATCTCCAGTAGGTAGTGAAATAGAGAGGGAAGAAAGTAGTCATCAATTATTCTTGAAAGTTTTTTTTTCAAATGAATTGCTTAAGTGACAGAAACCCATCAAAAGATTAACGGTGACCTACTATTTGTTTTATGAGAGGGAAAATAATAAATTTTGAATGAAGTTAAGCAGATGATTTTGAAATAGAACTACTTTTTATCTTGAAACGGTTCACTCGGTGTTCTAATTTCTTCGAAACTGTTCATTCATCCTGTTTGAGTGGCAGGTGTTAAAAACACTTTGTTTGGCCCTCAAAGAAATTGACAAATTTTCTTGTTTTTATTCAGTCAGTTTTGCTGATAATCTTCTCCATTTGAATATCAAGTTATATTATTAGCTTGCTTTGAGTATTTAGTTGGTATTGCTTGTTGAAAAAATGTCACTTCCAAATTAAAGTATTCTTTGATTTTTTTTCATGAATTTTGCTTTAGAGCCAAGAAGAAAAAACTACACCTAAACGGAAAGATTCAGATGAAAGCAATTCTTCAGTGGGATCTCGTTCATCGAAAAGATTATCTTCAAGTTTCGGAAGTCAACAATCTCTTGATTTTTCCAATCCTCCTTCAATTTCTGTGACGTCAGAAGAAAAATCGGAGAAGACGCCCATCATTCGTAAACCGCTTGTTCCGCCCAAACCGAAATCCGCACATAGTACATCGGCATCAGATATTGGCAAACTCCCTGCTTCTTCGTTGGATATTGAGAACGAAAGTGAAGACATCCCAGTCGGTTATGATCCTGTTGAGTATGATTATTTGATGAACGAAAAAGATCAAGAATCGGACGAGTTCAACCTTGGCTTAAGTGCTTCTGGAAATAAATCAGGTTCCACCAACAGTCTGGTATGTTGTATGATTCAAATTATGAACTCTGCTGTATTAAGTTTCATTAATTCAAAAGAGTTTTGAAATATTTTTAGTCTTTTGGATAAGTTCTTAGCTATATATTTGATTGATTGATTTAATTCTCTGTAAAAGTCTATTGGCTCTAATCGTATAAGAGGATTAATTCAAGTTTATTTTTACTTTCTAAATTTCAGTTTTTCTCTCTTTTTTTAGTTTTTACCAAAAGAATTTTCTGCTGATGATAGTCTCTCTGGGATCAGTGAAGATTTTCAAGACACACGACCACCATCCGTAGTTAACTTAACACGCCAAATGATGTCAACACGGAAAGCAGCATGGCTTCTCGTCAAATGCTTATTACAACATTCGAAGAAAGGGCGCTTAGAAATGAGCAACCATCGTAAATGGCGGAAGTACTGGGTGGCGTTGAAGGGCGTGGAACTTCTCTTCTTTCAAGCAGACGAGAAGACAGTAACAACGGAAGATATGAACGAGCCAACTTTCCAGTTGGATGTCGATTCTTCTCTCGTGCAAGCTGTTCCCGAGTATACACGCCTGGAAAATGTGTTCAGTATCTGTACTAAACAAGGAAATGCCTATTACCTTCAGGTAGCTAAATAAATCTTTTCTCGTTGGATGCTGGTTTTTTTAAATGATAAGAATGCAGGGTGATTGTCAACATTTTTTATTTCAAATATAGCTTAATTTAAGCGAGGTTGAATGGCTAAAATTGACTATGAATACTGGCTCTTATGTTTATTTGGATTTCAAAACTTGAAGACTTCAACTATTAAAGTGAAATTCCAAATATCAAAAACTTGCAAAACATTATACGCCTTAAAGTTGTTCAGTAGTTCCCTATTAGAGACTGAAGTCTTCGATGCAATTATGAAATGTCTCATCGTTGTACATACTTGTCTCTGACTTTTTGTCATTACACATTAGGCGACAAGTCAAACAGAGACAGAGAATTGGATGCATTACATTCACACTTCAGCAGCCGCTGCTTTCGCTCGAAAACGTGGTCTTGAAAACATCACACCTTTACTTCTCCAAGAAATCGAAACTTTGCAAAAGAAACTACTGAGTGAAGAGAAACTTCTAAAGATGGCCGTGTTGCAGTTGAAGATCGAAAAAGAGTCGCATATAAGACAGAATATCACGGATCAGGTTCGAATTTTTGTTTGACAGTTTGCTTACAAATTCCTACAAACGAACTATGGGATTTCTAAAATTATAGTTAGTTCTTTTACTAAATTAAATTATTCAAGGTATCTATAGGTCTATCCACTATCAAGCGCTTCTCCTTTGAAAAAATCTTCCTGTTGTATCAACTTGGCACTGATACCAACGAATCCATATTTCCTATCCACCATTTTGACCACTCCATACTTTCGTTTCATTTTGTCTGCACTTCTTTGCGTTGAAAGAAACCTCTTGAAAGTTCTGCTAATATCCTTATAACGCATAGCATAAATAAAGGGGTTGATGCAAGCATTGAAACCCATCAGTGTATAAAATGCATATTGTAAATCAAACAATAATTTCCCTTTGACGCGGTAAGTTTGGATATCGAACGTTCCGTAATAAGCGACGATAAAGAAGGAAATCATATACGGCGTCGTCATGACGAAAAAGATGATGACAATGATGCCGAACATTTGCGTCACCCGTTGGTTTTGCTTGCGACGTCTCCGTTTCATCATGTAGACTGAATCACCGGGAAATTTGTTGTGGAGAAGGATGTGAGCACTGGTGGCGTAGGTAGCGATCATGATGATGATGGGGAAGAAGCAGGAGAAGAACTGCAGAACAGTGTAATAAACGAAACGGTAGATCCTCTCCCAATGGTCTTTACAGAACCCGTTTTGTACCTCCAGGAAGTAAATGTACGGAGAGACGATCAGGATGGAAATGATCCAGACTACAACAACTTCTGCGATAGTGATTCTGCGTGAACGACGCTTCAAACTGGTTTGCCGAATCACCCTGAACACGAAAGAGAATCGATCATTAGTGAAACCTCTTTTACTGTATGGGGTGAAGTTTCTCGATGTACCCGGAAACGAAGTTCTGTTATTATCTTAAAAGTAAACAAACAGATTGGCTTCTTCTGGCCGATAAGAAGCGATAAAAAGCGACAGAAAGTGAGGGTATTTTCAAACTTAAAAATTTCAAGCTGAAGGTATACTCCATCGTTTTACGTCACTGACTGATCTTTGGCATACGGAGCTAAGGCACTAAAAATGATCACCGATACTTAAATCGCTCCCGGGGTCTTACCAATCGTGTTACCCTTACTTATCGTAATTAGTTGGTGAAAACTGTTAAAAACCCAACTCAATGAACATTGACATACCTTAATCTGTCGAAAGAAATGACGACCAACATGAGAGCTGAGACCAAAGAATTGATGTGTGGCATGGGAACCAATATCTTACACCCAAAACTTCCCAAGTGCCAATGGTTCCACTCTGTATACAAATCATGTATCATGACCACAGGAAGAAATATCGACGCTAATAAGTCAGTGATGGCAAGCGAAATGATGTAAATATCGAAATTGGATTTCTTGTTTTGATGCTTCAAAGTGATGATGTAAATGACTGCACTGTTGCCAACGCTACCGATGACAAACATCAGCGAAAAAGCGCAATAATAAAAGGTGGTGGTTTCTCTAGAGAAGAAGGATAGCATGGTGGGGTAGGTACTGTTGAAGGTGTGATTGGCTGATCGGTTGAGTGCGATGAGTTCTTCCATCTTTCACTTCTGCTTCTGTGAAATGATGGAGTTGAGAAATAAAGAAGAAGAAATCATCTAAAAATATTTCACGTTTGTATTACTCTGTGTTTAACGGTTCTTATTTCATAACCCACTGATTGATTTTGATGAATGCTTATTGAGTTGGCTTCAACCTTTCATTCACTTTACATCCCCAAATGTTTTCTCTCTTCAATTAACTCAATCCTAAATCATGTTTATTATAGTATCTTTTGATTTCGGGAAAAGTGTTTGAATGGTCTTTCATTAAATATTCTTTGTTATAATAAGGTGAAGAAGAAGAAAGTGAATGTTCTTCCCTTTGTTGTGGTTCACTTCCGCTTTTCAAACAAATGGCCTTTTCCCATATCCTCTACCTCATAATACCTCCTTCCTTCCCTTCACACGCTTCTTGCCATTCCAATACCTAGAAGAAAAAAATGGAGAAAGTTTCTCCATGACTCATAATGAAGTTGGTCATGATTTTCAAACTGATTTAAATAATTTTATAATAGTCGGAACTTGAAGCTCTGATCGAAAAAGAATTTGAAAGAATCGTCAAAATGTACCTTCTTTCCGTAAAAAAAAGAGCAGCATTGCAACTTTCCTTTTTCGACCTGAATTTGTCTTCATTTTTCGAAATGGTGCAAGAAAAATAAGATGAAGGTCACCATAATATTTCTTGTCCAAATATTGTACCAAATGAAATTCCAATGCGAACGGGTGAAAAGGGTGAAAGTGTATAAGCAAGTGTTGTTTTTATTTTATTCTGACAGGTTCAATTAATCAGGACGCGTGAGCTTCCAGATAAGGAGTAGTTCATTTTGCTTAATAACCATCCCTTATTTCCTTTCGTTCAGATAATCTCATGGGAAGAGAGTCTGGAGGACATACATGCAACCAACTTTAGGTTAAGATGCTACATTGCAGCTATCGAATCAACTCACATACCAAACCCACAAGAACTTTTAACTCACGTATCTAGGCCAACAAAACACGCTCTTTCGAAACTCGGTCTTTTCTCCGTCACCTCCTTCATCTCTTACGTCAACACGAAGAACTACGTCTGTTTGACGACTACCGCTGCGTCAAACGAGAAACGCGCGAAGAACGTACGCAGTACCAAATACAAGAGTGCGACGAACGGAGGTATCAAAGCACGCTTCTTAAGTTCGTTGAAGATAGCAGACGACAATGTTGTTACTGCTATACGAAATCGACATTCACCTCAAACAAAGTAAGTTTCTGTATCCTCAATGGTAAAAGCTCTATGGTTCATGTTCTCGAAAACAAGACGGATGCTATTATACTACTCAAACGTGAAGACGAGTCGTGAAATTGTGCCCGATCCTTTGCTAGCTATTAAAGAAAATCTTAATTTAAGTCCAGTTTCTTTTATCTTTACATTATAAGTGCACTATTTTGTTTTAGAAACAGGCGGACGCGGAGTGATCGATATAGCAGTGATGAAAGCAACTCATCTCACGCGTCCTCACGTAGCGGTGCACGAAAATTCGGTCGCGTTGGCGATCTCTTATACATTCAATTACCGGACGCTAGATCGTGTTGTTTACCTTACGAACCTAACCTCAAAATCTGTGAGTTGATGGAGCGCGTTTGCATGAAGGAGAATTTCGATTCTTTAGATTATTTCATGATGCTCATGATGAACGATAATAATAAACACGGACTTTTAGATTACACTATACCTAAAGATAACGTCCTACTAGACACTTTCAATTATACTAGACTTAAACTGTGCCCGAAGTTACAATATGACGTCACTTTGACGAATCCTGCAGATTATGAACATGGTGCATTTGGTAAGTATTTCAGTTTCTACATAATATCATGTATAATTCATTTCGCCTTCCTTGCGTTTCTTTGAAAGAAAATATTATATTGCTACCAGGTGCGCCACAAAAAAAGTTTCTCTCTTTGAAACTAATTTTCTCTAAATCTAAAAACTTTAAAAGAACCATTCCTATTTCATTGAAAAAAAGAAAGACGAACTTAAATTTTGATGGGTCGTTTATTAAATTCGATTCATTACATCAAAAGTTATGCTCAATTGAATGAAAAAGTTACTTTCAGAAAGTCCTCGTAATCGTTAAAAATCGACCTGTCAAATTTTTATTTTAAAATTGGCAATCACAATAGCCTTTACACGATTAAGAGCATTTTTCAGTAACTAAACACATAAATTTTGAAACTGAAGGTCGAAAGGGTCAAAATCTTCATCAAAATCACTTTAATTTACTTTTATTGAAATTTTCCTCAGATTTTTGGATAAACATACTTATATAGACTAAGGCTGGATCTACCTAGAAACCCGTATTTGATGTATTTTCATGAATTTTACCAGATTTTTTGGCCTTTTTCGACGAATTTTCTTCATTTCATTGAAATTTAACCTTCCTTTATACAACAAAAGGTCATTATGTCATATTTAGACAGGTCATTTAATTGTCATTTGAAACGAAAATACTGATGTATCATGTAATTTATGCTTCTGTTTGATTTGATAGGTCGATTTTTAACGTTTTTCAGCACTTTCCGAAGGTAACTGTTCTATTCAATCAAGCATAACTTTTGATCTAATGAATCAAATTTAGTAAATGACCCATCAAAATTTAAGTCTATCTTTCCTCTTTCCAATGAAATAGGAATGGTTCTTTTAAAATATTTAGATTTCGAGAAAATTAGTTTAAAAGAGAGAAACTTTTTTGTGGCGCACCCGGTAGATGCATTATCTATTATCTCCATATCATCTATTCAAAATGCATTTTTTTGCGTATTTTTTTGTGCTCGAGGAATTAACCCCCTTGTCCGTCGAGAAGGAAAAAATACCAGTTAACGACAGATGTGCCACGCATTCCATCGAATTTTTAATAAGCATCACGTTAGACTTAACCTTTTCTAATTTTTGAACAGGCCTGGACATGGAGCAGACATTAGACGAACGCATAATGGTGACTTTTGTGGAAGATGGAAGTCCTGCACGAAAATCTGGCATTGTTGTTGAAGACGAGGTCATCGAAATCAATGGTCAAAATCTTCGCGTCATCAACAATTCATTCAATGATATCCTAGAGGTTATGAACGGTAAGTTACACTTTCGCCTAAATTTAACCTCTTTCTCTCAAAAAACCCGTTTAAATTTTTAATTAAAATGCTTATGAGATGGGTACAGTTATTTGTAAAGAAATTTTCATGATTGTTTTCAAGTTAAATACACAAATCCTAATAGACACCTACTAGACAGTTCCCGTCGTCGCAAACGCCGGTTAACAGTTTTGCTTGCACATCAAAAGCCTTTAAAATACTATAATGTGGGTTAATGCCTGACATCGTTTTGGCTTAAAATGCCGAATACAATAATAAAAATTATACTTCTAAACTTTCTACATTAGTCAAAATTTTGTGTCTGTATATGCCTCGATGGTATGTCTTTTTAAGATAACGGAAGTTTATGTTCAATAAAATGCCATAGTGACCCTGTCAAATTTATCAAGGGTACCCGTCGTTGCAGACGCCCAAAGGTGTCTGAGGTGGTGAGAGGGTTGCTTCTAGGAAAGAAAAAGCCTTAGTTGTGAAGGAGAGGCTCACGCTTTGCGATTGAGCACTGAAGGTTTTCCCGTTTGTTGGCTTCACATGCGGACAGCTTAAGACCGGCGCATATGCAATGCAACCAACATTGAAACCTTTTTAAATAATGTTAGAAGTTTAATCATCAAACAACAATGTTGGATTTTGTTGCGTGTGCTGATATAAAATAATTCAAAATCGTGCCCCAAAAATGTCACACCTTTTTATTTGAAACTTTGTGACGTCGCAGTACATTTTCATGAAATTGACGTCAGAACTTCTTTCGTTTACAAATAGCAGTGCAGAGTCTTCTCTAATCCGAGTTTTCTACGCTTGTCAAACTTAGCGCGAGACTTTTTGTATCGAAGGTGGATAGGTTTTCCAGCCGCGGCGTTCAAATTTTAGAAACCTTAACATATGTTACTGGGCTAGCGTTACAGACATTTTTCATAAACTCATTTAGTATAGTAAGATATGGACACTATTTATTGACGTCTAGGTAATCTAAATATTAAGATTGCCCGTTTTCTATAAATGACAACGTCACGAAAAATCGCTGTGCTTAAGTTTTTTATACTTAAACTTTAAAAGTTATCTAATGTGCACTGACGGAGACGGACCTTACGTTTATGAAATCAAATTTCTTGTTGTTTAAGTTTCGTCGTCAATCAACTTGAAATTGCGTTCGAAGAGGATAGACGACCCCAAAAAGACATTCCAGACGACTGAAAGTTTGATCAGTTTCCTGGTCTGCCCACCTCCACCCAAGTCTTTGTAAGTTTCTTTGCTCACTTTGAGCACTAGTCAAAGTGTCCCTTGTTACCAGACTTGAATCGCTTCTTATTTTCTTGGTTTTACTCTGTAAAAAATTGAAATCCTAGATAAATAAATATCTATATTGTTGATTTGCGGCACCAAACACGTAAATGAATCAGCGTGAAAGGTTTTAATATGCTATGATTCGTTTTTTTTTCTAGACAACCTGATTTATCGGATGATCTGCTCAATACTTTGATCGTGCCTGCTCCCACCGGTAAGCATGTTGTTTATGATTTTCTTTGGCAACGGTAAATTATCTACCGGCTGTTCTCGCGGATAATATATGGTATTATTATTTTGTTCAGATCTCGAAGAATCGACCACCAGTTCATATCACTCAGCGAGCGACAAACCTTCTCTTGGGAAAGAGGCGAAAGTTGAAGATATTGATGACTTCTTACATGTAACTACCCTGCTTTCTTGTTTAGCTTGATAAATAGGTATTAAAAGATTATACAAACAATCCTTCCTTACTTTGTAATGGTCATCAGCATAGAACATTTTGCATAACGTTTGAATGTCACTTACTCACATTTCTTTCGATGTTCAGCAAACAGAGCAAGTGAATATGATGACACGTGAAATGAACTCCATACCTATCGAACGTTCCACATCCACCGCCCACTCACGAAAACCTGGTGTCCACCTACGAAAAGCCATCCTCGAGTTGAGAGACACTGAGAAAACTTACGTCAAGGTTTTATATAACCTTCTTTGTTTTTATTCGATTCTTTATTCAGTTTCGAGTCAGTCATGTGAAAGGACTAATTTTCACTTTTCACTACTTCTAAAGTCGGTATTTTATCACAGAGAGCTATTAAAAGCAATTTATCAGAGATTTTCGATTAGGGAATAAATAAAAAATTTAATAAGTGAAAGCGTTTTGTTTACATCTCTTCGTTTGTTTAGAACTTGAGAATCCTTTTGGAAAGATATTTGATTCCATTAAAAGAAGAAAACTTCCTACCCAAAGACGAGGTATGTGAGCCGAATTTTAATCTCTCTTTTACTAGGGTTGCATTGCATCAAATAACGTCATATTAAGAGATTTATGCATGTATTGTAAAGAGTTGACTGAGACTCATGAAAGATGACAGTGTAATTTTTCTTTATTTTTCAGGCGGAATTGATGGTGAATAATGTGCGAGAAATCTTCGACTTTCAATCGACATTCTTCGAACGTTTAAAGGTTTGTTAGGATGATGATTGTGATCTGTATAGAGCCATCGCAACTGGCTTTTATTTTCTACCATCAGTGCCATATTGGCAATTTTGACTATTTCACCATTTTTAAAAAAGTTCGAGCGAGAATGTCAATTTCGGGGCTTCAACTTGATTTCATCGAATATTTCGATCTGGGAGGGATTTATTGGTTTCTAGGCTATATTTCATCAAGCCCAACCAGACCATTTTTGAACTTCTGGATCCCCAGTCTTAAGTCTAGCGTTAAAACTCTTCCAAAACTCTTCCAAATTGTTTGTGGTTATAAAATTTTGTGGGGAATTTCCCCTTTGTGCCAAGTATTTTGGAACTGATTGTATTATAATTCTTTAAAATCTACCTTAGTACACTAAAATAACCACTTAAATTTTTTTCAAGTGCGGATACAAAGAAGTTTTAGAAAATTACTCAAGCTTGTAATATCCCACCACGCATGGTTAGTTCTGGTTGGGGGAAAATGTATGTCTATCTGTCCGTGTCCGTCTGATACGCAGGCTAAAATTATTCAAAGGATTATGGAATAAGCCCGACCTAAGTCGATTCGCATTTATAATATGACTAGTTTTGACTAAGGTATTCGAAGGCAATAGAAACACAACCTATGATGCTACTAGCTACTGTAAATCCCAAACTTTCTGGTATATTTACAGAGCATCATTCGTAACGACAGCAATTTCGATGAATTTACCGAAACGAAACAGTTCCAAGTAAGCTTTCTTCTATTCTTGCTCTGTGTCTTTTTGGACCTACCTGGAGGTCCTATAAATTAACCTTTGTCCGTCCGTCCGTCTGTTACCAGCTTTTCTCGAGATTGGCTCGTTAGTTTTTTCTGATTTTCGGCACAATGATGCAAAATGGTAATGAACAAAATGTGACGGAGCCTGATTTTCGAAAAAAAATCATTTCCGGCCGAAAATGCCAGAAATATGCCGGAAATCGACGTTTTTGCAGATTTTCTCGAGATTTCATCATTAGTTTTTTCAGATTTTTTGCACAAAGATGTGTATTAGCAATGCCCAAAACATGGCAGAGTCCGATTTTTGAAAAAAATTCTTTTCCGGCCAAAAATGCCAGAAATATGCCGGAAATCGACGTTTTTGCAGATTTTCTTCGGACTTTTTCCTTATATTTCGTTGTTTTTCCACACAAAAACATTATTAATAGCAATGTCCACGATCAAGCATAGTTCAATTGTCGATAAAACTGATTTTTGAAGCCGGAACTTACTAAAAATCGCCGGAACAGCCGATTTTCGCCGGAAAAACAGTATTTCTCGAGCTGTACTTTATATTTTTTTATGAAATTTTGCACACTGATGTAAAATGACAATACCTAAAAAGTGACGGAGCCTGATTTTCGAAAAACATTTTTTTCCGGCCGAAAATGCCGGAAATATGCCGGAAAAACTGGCTTTTTGGCATTTTCTCGAGATATTATCATTAGTTTTTTTTTATTTTTTGCTCAAAGATGCGTATTAATATTGCCCAAAACATGGCCAAGTCCGATTTTTGAGAAATGCCGGAAATCGCCGTTTTTCTGGATTTTCATTGGGCTTTTTCCTTATAAATGGTTATTTTTTCATTCAAAAACATTATTAATAGCAATGCCCACCATGAAGCATGTTTCAATTTTCAATGAAATTGATTTTTGAAGCCGGAACTATTTAAAAATCGCCGGAACAACCTATTTTCGACGGAAAGACAGTATTTCTTGAATTTCTCGAGCTCTACTTTATATTTTTTTATGAAATTTTGCACACTGATGCATTATGACAATACCTAAAATGTGACGGAGCCCGATTTTCGAAAAACATTTTTTCCGGCCGAAAATGCCGGAAATATGCCGGAAAAACCGGTTTTTTACATTTTCCCGAATGTTCATCTTTAGTTTTTTCTGATTTTTTTTGCAGAAGGATGCGTATTCGCAATGCTCAAAACATGGCTGAGTTCGATTTTTGAGAATTTTTTTTTTCCGGTTGAAAATGCCGGAAATCGCCGTTTTTGCAGATTTTCATTAGATTTCTTTCCTTGTATTTCTATGTTTTTGACACAAAAACATTATTGATAACAATGCTCACCATCAAGCATGATTCAATTGTCAATAAAACTGATTTTTGCGACCAGAACTTTCTATTTATTTTTTTACATACAACCCTTCCCTCTCCCCTTATCAACAATAAATGATGAATTTATTGTGTTATGCATTTTCGCTAAACGCTATATTTTCTGACTGATTTTTTTCTCCTCGCATTGCTATCTAACTTTCATCATCAGGTAGGTCCATTCAGCATAGCTTGTTGTTTTAAAGATCACTCTTAGCAATCTGGTATAAGACCAGGTAGAAGGCTAATTGGTTACCGAAGATGCAGTTCTTTTCTTTCTCAAGATTTCGTAACAGACTATTCCTAAATACATTCTATTTCATCTTTTCAGAATATTTTGTATTTGATTGGTGAGACCTTCTTGGAGTTTGTGGAGAAGTTTAAACTTTACAGCACATTTTGTTCCTGTCATTCTCGAGCTGTCAAACTGTTGGAATTGAGTAAGAGCTATTCTTTCTTTAGTTTAGGGCACATTTCTACCGAATATTAGAATTCCTCTAACAGAAACCAATGATACTTTTGAAGTGACTGGCTGATCTCAACGTGACTTTGACGAGTTAAGCGCTTCGCACATCGTAAACTGATTTTAGTATAATATAGTTTCCATGATTCAAAACCATGACAAATTTCTTGAACTTCAATGTGTCAGATGGCCCAAAGTACTGGTTCCCGCAAACCTCCAAAAATGGGGGGGGGGTGGAGGGGGCTGGGAAATTTTGAATTTTCTGGGGGGTGAGGTATAAGAGGTCACCTGCTTTTTCCTGGGGAGGGCTGAGACCCCTGAGTATAAAATGAACCCTATGTATAAAATAAAAGTATTTCAGAGATAGGGTCTCTTTAGAACAGACAAAAGTATTCAATATTTTCTTTCCATACTATTGGAATCAACTGAGAATATGAATGTAATATTCTTTAGATTCGAACGATGCTTTGAGGGCATTTTTGATAGCAAGAAATCCTAAACAACAACATACAGGAACAGTGGAATCCTACTTGATCACCCCAATTCAGGTAAACTCTCATTCTTCGCCAAAGAAAGCCACGTCATACACTGTTTCACCAATAAGTTAAAAAACTTCGATAGGAGAATTTAGTCCTCTAAGATGCTTTGCACACCTAGCAAACGTTATTAATCTTGCGTAACTTAGTTCTACCGTAGCGCTTTGTTAACACCCGATACTGACGTTTGATCAGTCTCGCTGTAAAAAGAGGCTAACCTCTCATTCTACATCCCCGAACGTTCTTCGACTTTCTTCTTCATCCACAGGTTTTGATAGTCTCACTTTCTTTCTAGCGTATTCTGCGTTACCCACTGCTGATGAAGACCATGCTGAAACTCATGGACAAAGAGAGTGATGAATACAACTGTCTTTACAACGCCTTACGTAAGGTGGAGGAGGTGGCTGACTACATCAACGAAATGCAACGTATCAGTGAAACATACACTCCTCTCTTTCAAAATCTTTGCAAACAATATCCAGAAGTCGAAGTAAGATCATCTTGTTAATCAACTCGCTTTTCAACCACGCGGTTAAGACAGACAAGTCATAAATTTTCCCCATCTATATATTGTGTGTTCGCTCATTTTAAAGGATTCTTTAACACTCACTCCTGATAAGCACAATTTTGATCATCTGAGGAGAATGCTGCTTTTGAAAGATCAGATTTTTTCCCTGAATAAATTAATTATATGAGTTTTTTATGAATTTTTCTGTAGAAGTCTGAAATGGACGTGGACAACCTGTTACATTACGGACGTGTACACTGGGCCAATGCGGACTACCCGAACCGACGGAATTCCGGTCATTCTTCGACCTTCTCATCCATGAACAACAACAAGACAGAGGCTGAAAATCTCACCGTTTTTAGTAAGACTTACTTTTTCTTACTTTCTCTTCTTTTAAGGAGACGTTGACCTGAATTTTAAGAGTGCATGTATAAAGGAGTATGAAAAGAATTCAAGCCCTAAAGATTCTTGTCATATTCCATTAAAACATGACATATTGCATATGATCACGCCCAACCAAATTTACAGCGGCCATAGATTGACTTGTAAACTTTTCAAATTTATTTTTAGTATTCAAGAAAGCAATCATCCTCATTTCACACCACATCAAAGCTCATAAAAAGGTAATGATTTTTTTCAGAAATACAGTGCTGTCAAGGCTCAAAGGGGCATGCATGCTTACTTGACAAATATGTTATACCACGATTGTTTTCCCTTTTTCAGCTCAACCAATCACAAAACATGAAGAGCGATATCAAATTTCATTATTTCGTTCCTATTTCACATTTGATATTGCGCGACCATGCCTGGTCTGAGAATGGTATGTTTACCTCCAATTTGTATTTTAATTACTCTACACCGCACAATACCTCTAATAATTAGCTTTTGAATAGGACCAGTAATAGCCTTGCCCATACCATAATTTAGTTTGAATTGTTCGAGTTGTGTATACACACGACGGTTGACTCAAGAAAACCATTGATGTTCTATTGTAAACAAGTCCAATTAAAAATTTCAATGTTAAATCAGATTAAGCAAACAACCAAGGCTTTTGTTATAGTTGCGAGTTTTTGAGCTGAAAGTAAAAATACGTGTTTCTTCGATTTATCTTTCAGATTCGGACCAAGTTTGGGAGATTGTTGATGCAACCAATGAATGTGAAGATGAACAAACCGTCTTTGTGTTTGTTAACAGGTATGATGACAAGTGAAATCTTTCTTCTGTTTGTCTTAAAGCGAATCTCGGTGGTAGTCTTGTGGCATATAAACTAATATTTCGTCTAGCCTAATTCGATAGTGTTATTTGTATTTTTTGATAAATGCTGGAATACATTTTAAGTTTGGAATCTCTTCAAGCGATACAGTATAAAACACCTAACTTGTTTGTGCTTACTTTTAGAACTGGTGAAGAAAAGAAGGTCTTTGTCAACGCCATCAAGGAAGCCAAGAAAATCAGCAAATTTTCCAATTCCATTCCTGTACTTGGGAAAGGTACCCTGAGATCTTCATTTGACGGGCGGCGCTCGAATGGCGGGAAAGAAGGGCTCGCCAAACCAACAATAAAAAAGAAACCGAGTTTCGGTAAAAGAGACACTGAAAAGAAGCATGGCATTTTTGGAAAGTAAAGTTATGGTTCATTTTGTATGATTTTTGTTTGCAGAATTCTTGAATAAATTGTGAAATTTCATAGTTTTCATGATTATGCACCATTGCAATGTCCTCGCGGACAGCTGATTGGTTGCAAGTGACGCAAAGTCAATCAATTCGTCACATGCACCCAATCAGCTGTCGGGTTCATGATGTAATATCAGATCACATTGCAATGGTGCATATCATGAATATTTTCCAGTAGCCCACAAGGATTTATCGCGCCTTCAGAAAATTTCTTGAAAAATTCTGCATTTTTGCAGAACTTTGGACTCTTTGGTATTGCCACAAAGGAGGGATATCTTAGACTTTTATGTCAAACTAATTTATTTTGGTTCTAATTTTTTATCACGTTTTGTAATAATAGAGACGATTATACACATATATATTTTTGCTAATTTTTTGTATTTATGGTGAATAAATGAAACAACAAGTAAATCATGAACTCGCTAGAACGCCCTGGTCTATCAAAACGAAAACCATTTGATTTGTTTATAAAGTCTCTAAAGAAAGGCAAAAAATCATTAGCAATGTCGTTTTTTGACACTTTGACTGTTTCTTGATTGTTCTGACTCTCACAGGAAAATTTTTAAGTCTTTTTTGGACTTGGATGAGTGATTTTTTATAAAAAACGCAATTAAAATGTTTCGAAAAATCATTTAGTCAGGGAAGGAGAGTGGACAATAATATCATTACTGTGGACATAGCTAGAACATGAGAAATCAGCAAAAATCAGGTACCTGTATGTCCAGTGTTGTTTCAAGCAACAGTGTGATATTTTAGTATATAGGGTATTAAATCTTAGCGTAAAAGTGAAACTCACACCAGACACTGACAGTTGCAAGATAGATTCATGATAGAAGATACATATTGATGATCTCGAAATACACGGGAGATCACAGTGCTCATCGCAAGAGTAGAACGGGATTAGCGGGTGGAAGAATGAGATGTGATGTGTGTAATATTCGTCCATATCACTCTCTGTATTAGAGTTTTGGTACCGTGGAAATTGCTCTCGAATCGGGGAGGCATGGGACGGGAAAAACGGGAAGGCATGGATGATTATATCATTTACAGTACCACTACACCACATCGTTAAATATTAAATTTCCAATAAAGGTTTTTTGCCCATTTTAGGCACTTATTTAGAAGCAGCCGGCGGAGAGATTATTTAGAAATACGTGTTCTTATCTTCTAGGAGACCAAATGTTATGACGGGTTATGACCTTTCAATTTTTTATACAAATGAGGTGTTCTGATTTCTAGGAAACCTTTATCGCACTATTTGTCTCCCTAAACTTGTCACTACATCATAGTTTGATGTGTTCTCAAATCTAGGAAAAACAGTTGGCAAGATAAACTTGTAAGATATTTGTTTTTTTTTCACGAAAGATGTGTTCTGAAAAATTCTGGGGTTACTAGGCAACAAGATTACATCAATTTTTTTTTTAATTACCTTTTATCGCTATCGGGGAAAACTTCGTCGGGGAAAAGTGACGAAATTTTGGACAAGTGACGAAAATTTTCCCCGGCCTTAATGCGTTTACCAATTACCAGCAAGAGACGAATTTTTCCCTGACGAAAATTTTCCCCGACGAAGTTTTCCCCGATAAGGTATACCCCTGTCTCCTTAAAAGATGTGTTCTGAAGCTTTCTAGGGTTACCTAGACAACAAGAACACGTTCGATGAATTTGATTATACCCCTGTCTCATCAGAACACATCATTATTTCTAGCTGATTAATTTTCGAAGTTCTGATCAGAACAGATCAAAATTTCTAGCTGAAATATGCTCTCAGAACACATCGGAAAAAAAGGTCGCCTTGCCGGCTGCTTTCGCTTATTGCCCATCGGATCCTTTATATTTAGAGAAATTTTCACATTTTTGGAAAACAAACTGTTTATTAGATTGATATTTTAATAAATGCGCTCGAAATTATCTTCTCAAGTACGAATGAAGTGTCCGAGTGTCTCTTTTGTTGAAAGCTTTTTTCTATGGCAGTTTATTTGTAGCAAAATTGTGATTTTACTATTCAACCAAAATTTTACTATTCAACGAAATATTTCACTATTTAGTGCCAACGAAAATATTTTAGTGCCAACGAAAATGTTATGGTTCAACCAAATTTTACTATTCAACGAAATATTTTAGCATTCAACGAAATATATAACTGTTCAACGAAATATTTCATTATTTAGTGCCAACCAAAATATTATGGTTCAACCAAATTTTACTATTCAACGAAATATTTCTATAGTCAAAATTTGTGCCAATGAAAAAATATTCGTTCAACCAAAATTTCTCCATGGAAGAGTTAATAAAACGCAGAACACTGTTTTTCCGGTCCTTGTATTACACGCAATGATCCGCACATGTGGGACGTGAGCAGAACTCCGACCTGAGGACCTGGGGGGGGGGGGGGTATAGAGGGTTGGCGAATAAAGGGTATGTGCGGACGGGACCTCCGAAAACCGACCCTTAGAGAGACTGATTTTTGTTGAAAAGATGACCCTTAGAGAGACTCTCTGGAAATAAAAAAAATTCCTAACAATCCTGAATTTTCCGACCCTAACAACTCTAAGAGAGACTAATTTAAAACTTTCTGATTTTTCCGACCCTTAGAGAGACTTTGAAAGGTGAAAAAACCGACCCTTACCGTCCGCACATACTCATCATCCATTTTTGCCTGAGTTACAACTACAAGAGGAAGTGAATTGATGGATTAAAGCAAGATTAATGTTTCATAACTTACTTATATCAGTATGTGTGTAAAGCTCTGATTGATTCAAGAAGGTACAAAAGGTAGGAGAACAGTACAGTTAACAGACTCGAGATTTGATTGTTCTGTGTTTTATTCTTTTTTTTATGGGTCGCGCAGAAGAAAGAACAACATAGTCTACACAATAGACAGCTCCAGGCTTTTAGGCCTTACTCTTGAGTAGGAGTTTTACGCTGGAAACGAAGGAAGATATGACGTAGCCCAGAACAACACTGTAAATAATGATTGAAAGAAAAATATTTTGTTGAATGGTAAAATGTTTGTTGAACACTTATATATTTTGTTGAATGGTAAAAAATTTCGTTGAATACAAAAATTTGGTTGAACCATAATATTTTCGTTGGCACTAAATAGTAAAATATTTCGTTGAATACAAAAATTTGGTTGAACCATAATATTTTCGTTGGCACTAAATAGTGAAATATTTCGTTGAATAGTAAAATTTTGGTTGAATAGTAAAATCGTAATTTTGCTACAAATAAACAACCATATTTTTCTGAGGAAAAAGAAAAATGTTATTTTGATTTTGAACAAAGCTGCGGGGTTCCCCTGCAAAAAGTATTTGGAAAGCCCCATTATATCGGTGAAAACTCTTAATAAGTGGGTTTCCACTGAGTTGTTTTTAAAGTACACGGCATCCTTTTCTCAGACTACCAAAATTCAAAATGGCGACCAACAAAGATGTGATCAGTACTTCTCAACTCTTCATCGATCTCTCCAGAAATTTTAAGAATGGTAATTATGCAGAAGCTCAAAAGTTTGCTGGAAAAAGTGAGTACTTTTGGATTAGTCATATCTATCAAAGCCTTTGTGAGGTATGAGATAGCTGGCTAGTGGCCAGAACAGAATAACTGTTAAAAAAGTTGTTGGAAAAATTGGTAAAAATCATCATCAGATCTAATTTAACTTAATGTATTGATTGTCTGACTTTTTTTAATTGAAAGGAACTGAAATTTTAAATATTTCCACTCTTATTCAATGTTACTTTTCTCAAAATTCTGTCTGACCTTGTCAATAGACCTTTTCGCCTTTGCGTCCGCCATATTGAATTGTATGCAAAAATTATGGTTGCCGAATTGCCGTGGTGAAATTCCCTTAGAAAGTATGCAAAACATATGCAAAAAGAAAGTATTAAATAAAAACTTACATGCATAATTGGCATTATATTAAAGTGTAATCTTGTAGAAGAAAGATTAAATTTGCTTCTCTCTTGAAAACTAAAAACAATTATATTCACTCATCTCTTAGAACAAGCACTTCAAAAGACCATAACATTAGACAGAATCTCAAACTGAAAAATCACCCGCGAAGGTAAAAAACAATCCTTATTCGGCTGACGGCAAATTATTCTCCTGGGAATAGAGCCGCCAAATGATCAAATCAAAACATTGATAAAGTGTGACGTCATAATTACTGCTTTCAGTTTGCGTGTTTTGAAAGTTTGATGTGTGTACTCCGTCTTCGTGGAATTTCTTAATGGCATGAAAACAGAATATGCAATGTCTTTAAGAACAAATTCCTAAAAGGCTTTTGTTGTTCTGTAAATATTTCCTTTTGGATTAAGAAATTCCATCTTTTATTGTTCTAATGATTATAATATTTATTTATAAGATGCTTTGTTGTCTTTTTAATCTTTGTGTAAACTTGCATATGTTTTGCATACATTCCAACTAAATCCAACCACGGCATTTTCGTTCCTGTATTTTTGCATACAATTCAATATGGCGGACGCAAAGGCGAAAAGGTCTATACTGTCAATACTGTGCCCCCGGACAATTGCCCCCGTGACAATTGCCCCCGGATAATTGCCCCCCGGACAATTGCCCCCAGACAATTGCCCCCAGACAATTTCCCCCAGACAATTGCCCCCCAGACAATTGCCCCCAGATGTCAAAAGTAAAAAAAGATGTCAAAATTTATGGTGATTGAGTAACTCGATTTTAGCCTTAATGTTCTTATAAAAAACCTCATCTTTGAAATATCCTGAATATTTTTGAAGACGTTTTTTTAAGTTTCATGAATGAATGAATGAATAAATAAATCGCACCTGGGTTTTCTTTATAAGAAAAGCCAAGAATATTAAAGCGACAATTTGAAAGAGCGTCCCAGCATCGTCCCACCTGAGGGTTCCACCATCGTCCTACTTGAGCGTCCCACCTGAGCGTCCCAGCATCGTCCCACCTGAACGTCCCAGCATCGTCCCACTTAAGCGTCCCACCTGAGCCACCGTCCCACGTCCCACTTTTCCAGTAAGCCTTTTATTGTCATTTTGTTTTTCAATAACAGCCCATGTGCATGGGAATTCAGTAAACACTTTTTTATAAGAAAATTTGCCAGAAAAATTATCGCTTATTTTTGAGTTATCTCTTTATTTGTTTTTGGTCACACGTGATTGTTTTACAGTGGGTATATTATGCAGACTATTTTCTCTGTAATCGTCAAAAAGTCTCTCTTGGAAAAATCATACAGCATAGCATTCTTGAATGCCCTTTTCAAGTCTAACAAGAAAAATAGTCAAAAAGACTAACGATCACCCGATCAAGAATTGTCTCAACGGTGATTGTCTCAAATTTCTTTTTTTTTGGGGGGGGCAATTGTCCGAGGGGTAATTGTCCTGGGGGTAATTGTCTGGGGGTTAATTGTCCTGATGGTAATTGTCTGGGGGGCAATTGTCCGGTCCCAGAATCCCGAGATTTTGGCAGTCGGGCGTTCAAAACAAAGGCTTTAAAATAGACATTTAAAATATCAAATTTTAAAATAATAGTATAAAACCTTATTTTCTACCGTATATATAGTCCTTCTTCTAAACGGAAAAACAAAAAACAATAGAAAAATAAAGAAATTACGAGTGTTATCAAGCCACCCAAATTGAACTTTCATTCGTCGCGCGTCATGGAATTGTTGTATCTATTGTCAACCATTGTCCAATCTCGTAAGTGATTGAAGTGCCGTCAGTAATAATCTGAGAAGAGAACAATAACATTATGAGATCACACAAATAAATTACACTGGGAAAGTCCGCGACGACAACACGCGGTCTTAAAATTTTTCCCTCGCAAGTTTGGGGGGAAAACGAAATTAATCAGTATTGTGAATTTAAGCAAATTTCTATTTTGCAATTTTTCTACAGAGCCAAATAAAGATTTTTTCTATTGTTCTTGCTCGATTGCCTCTAAGGATAAGTTCCGTAGGAATGAGGCTATTGAGACATGATGTGACGAAATTACGGGAAAACGAAATTTAACATTTCTCTAGGCCGCCAGTTGAACATAGATACCTTGGAAAAAACAAAAACATTGACCTAAAACCAAACCACAAAAAGAAGCCATAAGAATCACCTTCAGTATTATATCCCCACCATTTTGAGTGTGCATCGCGCATTCTGATTGGTCGGAGAAAGCAAAAGTGGTTTTCGTGCGTAAATCGCGTGTTTTTATTGGATGAAATAAACTCAGTCTCATATTTTATTGGACGAGATAAACTCGGTTTCAGATTCTGTCACTTTGATACAGCCGCTACAGGAAACATATGCAACACAATCGAAGGTATTCAATATGATCGAAAGTGATTGAAAGTAATCGAACAGTAATTGAAACGATCAAACAAATCGAAAATGGTCGCAGAAAATGCCATGATTTGGAGTTGAGTGAGTATTCGATCACTGATAGAATTGATAAGTGGTCACTGATCACCTTTGATTATTATCGATCATTATTGATTACTTCGATAACAATCGAACGTACAATTAGTACCGTCTGGATTAGGCAAGACACCAAACATTTGCATATCGTATCAACAGGGTTATTCAGTTTTGGGTAAATTTGATTAAAAAAAATAATCAAACCTAATAATTGAACACTCACAATTTTCAGTCAGTAGAGAGAATTCCATTAGTTTGATATGGTGTATCCAATCCTACCATCTTCCTTTCCATGTGAATATTACCCATTTCGACAGTTCCCGGCAATCACAAATATCTTCATTTTGCGTCCTCGTTGGGTCTAAAAAGTGAGTCAGTCGGTCGGTCGTAAAAATGGTTGGGTTTTCTTACCTCCATCATCCATTTTTGGAGTGTATTCTTGAAGGAAACTGCCAGCCAGTCAGCCAGCAGCCAAAACAACCGTGTGTCATGGGTGGTTTCAAATTATGACCTTTGAACACTGTGACTTCAGACCCAAAATGGAGTCAAAATGCCACAAATGCCCTAGAAATCGCTCACAAAAAATTGGTAATAGTAAAATTTTTGAACAAAGGAAACGTCATCAACAGAAAAAGTCAGAAAAATTTACCGACTCACCAACTCAATTTTCGAGAGTCGGTCAGGCGAAGCGAAATGAAGGTATTTGTGATTGTCGCCTTACCCGGATATTTATATATCCAAGATAAAGTCTGTCAGACTCTCTGTTGCAATTTCTCCCACGCGCCATGGTCACATGGAATTTTATGTCCCAATGTAACTGCCCTGATGACAGGGAAGGTGCGTCATCTGTTATCAAAAGTAATATTCCGATTTAGATTCTAAATTTGGATTTGAAAACAGAAGGTGATATTTTGTGGAGCAGCATAAACTTGTCAAACAAGTACCATAGCTTTGTGTAGTGTTGACATACCTTTATAATTCCGACATAGCAACTATCTGATCTGCATAGTATATAGCTAGAGGAGCAGAGTGACTTTTTTAAACAGCTTATTTAGAAGGTTTATCTATAAACATTTTAAAGACCACACAGTTGCTATGACAGAAATTAAACAAGGTACCGTCAACTGCTCTAACTTGGGACTATCTGACAAAACATGGGACGGCAATTCAGCCACTATTTCACCAAACCTCCAAAGTCATTTGATTTGAGTTAATGAACGGCGTATTAAAAAATACACAATTTCTCTTTCGCACCAAGTAGGCTTTTAAATCGAAATATGAAAAAAATTTGTAGTGGAACACACGCAAATGTCTGGAACGAAGAAGACCATATTAGTGGCAAAACGATGGAGCATTTGATGTCACTTGCGGGGCAAGTTACACACTTGTTATTTGTTTAATCCCATCGGGTGATAGGCAGTTAGGCGGCGGGTGTTCTCTAATTTTTCGATCAGCGTCCGGTCATTTTGAATGAAAACAAAAAAGTTAAGAAGGGCGCGCTATCAGTGAAAGTTATCGTGGCATGTTATGACAGGATGTATGATTGATAAACTTGGTGGAGTTATCAAAATAAATTTGTTGTCAAAAAGATTCAACAGTAAGTGAAAATACAGGCCGGATATCAACAGGTCCCATGTTTCGACGAATCGTCCCAAGTTAGAGCAGTTGATCGTATGTCGGTATTACACAAAGTTACAGTAATTGGTTATCCAACTGATCAAACCGCAATCCATTGATCGAACTTGATCAAACACTCAAAGTTTTTTTAGAAGTCTGAGAGTTGGATTAATCAGGTCTTGTGTACATGTGAGATGTGTTCAATTTGTTAATTTTGCAAATAACATCTGGTTTTTTTTATGTTACAAAATTTCAAGGTTCTGTAAATTTCACATTGTAAAAAGCTGGGATGAACATGTGTATTTTGTTTTTGCAAACTGAAGATTTTATCAGCACATATTAGATTTTACAGAGTTTCAGCAAGTTTTTTATGGTTTGTAAATGAATTACAGATGGCAGTCTTATAGTGATCTAAAACTTTTTCACTTACATTCCTTTCCTTGAATATTATTAGAAGAAATTGGCTGCCAAATGATGAGCACAACATCACTTATGTGGCAAGCTGTATGCTTGGTTTATTGTATTCAGTGGTGGGGATGTTAAGCAGCAGGAGCTTTCAAATTCTGAAATTGGCACAGCCATTTCAAATTAAAAATTGCATGCTAACTCACAGTGAGATCTCATTTTGTCACAGTGTCAATTGCAGTAGTGTCACCTCATTGACATTGCTAAATGCTGAGATCTGGATAGATTTTAGGGTTCCATTCATAGCTTTTTCTCAAATAAGCATAACTCTTCATTTCTTTCAGTCCTCAAATTGGATGCTAATGATGTAGATGCTCTCAAATGTAAGATAGTATGCCTTTTGCAACAATCCAGCTTCAAGTCTGCTCTTGACAGTATTAACTCCAATGAAAAGAAAGGGTAAGTCTTATCAAATGTATTATTACAGTCACCATTCTGGTTTTTATAGGAATATTTTCTGAAAAAAACTCCTTATAATACACTGTTATTGAGTAATTTGAAACTTCTCAAAATTTTTTGAAATCGATTTAAAAGTTAAAAGAGCCACATATTAAAGGCCCAAATGACAAAACTTTCGAAATAGGGCAAGGGAAGGAAATGAGATGATACTTTACTTCTGAGCAAACCTTCATCCCATTAATTTTAGAGCGCCTTTTATTTTCACACCTCTAATTTTTGCGCCTTTTATTTTTGCATACCCCTTTATAATTATATCTCTTGAAATTGGCTGTTTGGCCCTTTAAAATTTTCGCATATCTTGTAATTTCTTGGATATTTTTTGAGTGTTTTTATGAAAAAATATAAGTGAGGAGGGTAAGAAAGACATGAAAACAGAAGTTTTATTCACTTTTAGCTCCCATACTAGCATCTACCTAGGTAATATCCTCTAGTTGAACATCCCAGAGGTATGTTAACTAGAGGACATGTTTAAAAAAAACCAAGTGCTAATAAAGTATGAATTTCTACAAATTTGTTATGGCAGCCTAGTGCACGAAAATAGGCCTTTTTTGCATGCCTTTAATTTTCTCGCACACTTTTTGCACAAAAATAAAAAAGCGCAAAAATTAATGGGATTAAGGTATTTTGATAGGTTTTCCTATGTATCTAAATCATGAGAATTATTTTTTCAATTATAGGTCTGATGACATAATATAAGAAAGCTTTTAGAATTATACTGAATTAAGAAAGAAATTTTTCAGTAAATCTAAAAGTTAGTTTTTTAAAACTCAAGTAAATTTTGAAATATTTCTTTCACTTCAGGTTACTGAAAATGGATTTCGAAAAAGCATATTGTTTGTATCGATTGAATCGTCTGAAAGAAGCTGAATCCGTTATTTCACAAATCCCAGAAAAAAGTGACAGAGAAAAAGACCTTCTTGCTCAAGTGGTATTTTGAAATTAATTTTGCTTGAAAATTTTTTTATTTGAAATTTCTCTCTTAAAAATATATGTTGCTGCCTATCACAGATAATAGGAATATTATCGTTTTCAGGTTGAAAATTTATATTTATATTTTTTTTCAGCGCTACAGAATGGAGGACTATAAAGGCTGTTTGGACCTGTATAAAGACTTGGTCAAAAACTCAGATGTAAGTTGCCCTTCGAAATACTTTTTCCAGCAAATTCGCATTATAGAATGCTGGTTAATAAGATACCAAAGTTCAGTATCAGTGAAACTAATTTTCAATTCATTTCAATCTGTTCCCATGTCTCTGTAACATTTAGGCGATTTAGAATATTTTTTTGTTCGTTGCTGTTCTCATTTTGTCCTTGATATTGTTACTGTTACTTCATTGTATTTTTACTTCAGGATGATTATGGTGATGAACGAGAAGCAAATATGGCTGCCGTTATTGCTGCTGCAAAATTGTGGAAAAATCAAGATATGGTATTCAATTTTGATTGAAAATTTAGCTGTCCAGTAATAACATACTGAAAATTTTATCTTAAAAAAATTAATTTTTAAAAGAGAATTTTCGCCATGTTTAAGTTTCACAAGATTATTATACAGTATATGGTTTCTAAATAATTTTCAGGGTGTTTCGCATGTCAGATCAGATACATACGAATTGTGCTACAACTATGCATGTCTTCAATTAGCTCAAGGCGAAATGGAGAAAGCCAAAGCAACTTTATTGAATGCTGAAAGTAAGACTTCATCTCTTAGTATTCTCGCTCAACTTTGTTTTTTTTAGATTTTTTAAAGTTTTTCCTCCTTCAGAAAAAAACTAGCCGTGCAAAAGTATAATTACACCTCATACATTTTCATTTCAGCTCTTTGTCGACAATTCCTTGCTTCTGAAGAGGTATGTTATTGTCGTAAAAGTGAGAAATTAACTTCTTGAAACAATTAATTAGATTCTCCATAGCTCAAAAACGTAAGCGGAACACAATTTCTTTTCAAGTTATGGGGATTTGATGAGTCACGGTAACTTTTTTTCAGGCATTGATACTTAGAGTGCCCAGAAAACTGGAAAGGAAGTATTCATGTCATAGAAGTATGCAGATTCTCAAATACTTAAATCGGATTAGTTTTGAGCGAAATTAGAGAGATTTGATTTCGTGAGGCAAAAAAAAACGCGAAATGATATGAATTTATTTTGCGAATCAGCGATTTAAAAATTAAAGTTAAAAATGCCTATTTTCACGAAGAATTGCAAATTCATATTATATCATTATATTATGTCAATTTCGCGAAAACGTGAAATTAAATCTCGAAAAAATTGATCCCAAAATTTTTTATGTTTTGCTTTTCACAACAATATAATGAATGATTTTTCCCTTAGGATGTCACAGAAGAAGAAATTGAAGATGAGCTCAGCATCATTAAGTAAGCTCATATATATGTAAAGAAATTCAAAGAATTTCTGTCCAACTATCTTCTTTCAGGAGATTTGGTGGCAGAGCAGGTGTATGCGTTTCGTCGTTAATGGGACTCATCAACACTGCATACTACACCATGGCTGGGCAGATCAAATTGCCCAGCATCTCAATGCCATATAAGATCGACTAGTCTGTTAGTCTGAATAGATAGTCTCATTGACATCATTTGTAATTGTATTTTGTCATACGTCATAATATTCTTTGATTTTCCACCATGAACACAGAGGCCAATTATCGTACATTTATCAACTGCAAGGGAAAGCAGACCAAGCTCTTACGGAATACAACAAAGTGTTGAAGAATAAACCCTCTGATGTTGCACTCACTGCTGTCATTTCCAATAATATTGTTGCCATTCATAAGGTAGGATGAAGCTGACAATCATTTTATTTAATGAATAACTCTTGGGTTGTGATGATCATCCTAGGCTATAGCTCACTAACTAAATTCTAGCCACTCTTTGCAACTGTTTATTTTAAGGTGTCGTTTTGTGCCAACAAAGTCGGTCCAAATGAATGATCGCTCTTATACGAATACAAAATATTTTTGATACTTAGGACAAAGACTTGTTCAACTCGAAGAAGCGTTTGAAAGCGATGTCAAGTGAAGGTTTAAATCACAAACTGACATGTCAACAACAAGAAGTGATGGAAGTCAACAAATGTCTCATGATGATGTACACCAATCAAGTAATTCTCTCTTCTTCCCTAGTTTATCTCTCGTCTAGCTTCTACATAACTGAATAATGAGCTTGGCAATATATGGTTAGTAATGCCACAACAATCTTATGCGGGAAGATTTATGGTCATTTCTCTTTTCTTGCTCACCACAGCCAGCGCAATGTCGAAAAACAATCGAGGAGCTGAAGAAGAATTTTACCAACATCAGTCAAGAGAGGATAGCTCTCCTTGAAGTTGCCATTTTTGCTCGTGAGAAGCAATGGGATAAAGCAATTGATCACCTTCAGGTTATTATTTCAAACTTCCTACCCTCTTTATTCTATCAAGTTTTTTAAAACGCGTATTTAAAATTTTAGTCAGGATCACCTTGAAAGGTATATTCTCTAATTACAGCGTCTGGGTAAAGAGCTAGTTTTCGTAGCAACCGTTTGTTTGCTGAAGGAGACTGGTCCAGATTATTTTTTGTCGCCGAGATATTTTTAGATATATAAACCAATAATAATTCGAGCATAGCAAATTGTGCGATGTCTGTCACCGTCATGATAAAAATCAAAAAGATTGGATTCAGCAAATAGGTTCTCATTGCCAGGTTTCCAGGCTACCATTTGTATTGTGTCACGCGAAGAAATGATGACATAATTATCATTCTCTTCTTCTTTATTAATAGAAAATTGTGGAAACTGGTGATTGTACTGATGGAACGATATTGACATTAGCCCAGCTCTCCCTTCAAAAAGGTAGGGGATTATGGTAGTCAATGATTGTATTGAAACGATAGTGTTTATTGCAACACCAAACGACGAAGCTTCTGTTCTGTTTTTATGATTCAATAAAAGATTATTCAAATTAACTTAAATAGCCTTGATTATTTCCTTTCGGAATCAAAAAACGATTTAATTCGAAACCCGTATAAAGTGCTGTAGTGCTAAAAATGTGTCAGAATGAACTGTTCGTTTAATCTTGTCATAACTTTGGTCTTTATCTCTACTCCAGGAAAATATGAGGACGTGATCAAGCTCTTACAGAAGTTGACCTCCATTAGATACAAACCTGCTGTGGCAAGTTCCTTTTGAAACTTAATACTTTATTGAATGTCTCTGTGAAATCGTCTGTAAAATTTATTTGTCTTTGTGCCTTGTAATCTTGGTTTTTCATATTATAACAATACATTCTCATTTGGTTTTAGGTTTCACTTTGTGTCAGTCTTTACAACATACTTGGTGAAGTTGAAAAAGCCAGTTCTTATTTGGATGAGGCGATCAAGCATTGTTCAAGCGTACCTGTAAGTGTTATATATTGACATGATTAAGATAGTGCAGCACCTGTCCCTCACTTTCTACACTTTTCAGAAAATTTTCACCCAGTGTGCTGTTGTTTCAACCCACCTCTGATGATTTTTTGAGCTACTTTTTTCAAAGTTCCCTCGTTTTCCCTTATTCAGGTTTTTCCCAATCACCCAATCACACCGCTTATTATAATACCCCCGTCTTAGGTATCCTAGTGTAGATATTCCGGCTGTTCCATAAAAAAGTACACATCGCGGAGATAACGCGAGTTAACGGATAAGATTTTTCTTTGGATTTTTTTTTATTGTACAGAAGAAAACCTAACTTAAATTTTGGTGTATAAAACTTTGAAATCGGGTTAGCCAATCAAAAGTTATATAAAGAAACTGAATATTTTGACCTACCCAAAATGTAAAAAAATTCATTAAAAACGAACTCTCAAAATACCATTGCATATAAGACAATCCTCAGACGTTACGGTTCCGCATCGTTTCGAAACGAAACAGATTCGAAACAATGCCAGAATTCGAAACATCAAAAAAGAGGTGTTAAAAAAGCGAAACGATTGAAACACTTTCGCTCTACTGTTTTATCGGAACGGAACTGCTCCGTTATCTTGCTCCGAAACGCTCCGAAATCAATATGAACACACTCATCCGTAACGAAAACTATACCGGAGCGATACAAAACCGTAACGTCTGAACATGGTCTGAAAATGATCCAAAAAAGGTGCGAAAAACTTATGACATGAAAGTATCGGCATGGTAGAACTTGATTTTTGGCTAATTAAGTGGAATTTCTGAACTTTTAATGGGAACTTTCGCTTTTAGAAAAAAAATCAGCCTCAAGAGACCTAAAATCTGCTATTTTACAGTTTTTTCAAATGCAAAATTTAATAACTCTAGGGCTATTCAACTGTTTAATTGGTAATTAATAGAGACAATTTTGCTCACTGTTTTTAATGACATTTGACATTTTGGATAGGTTAAAATTTTCATTCTTAACATAACTTTTATTTGCCTGGACGAATTTTTAAAAGGTATACACCAGCATTTTAAAAGTTAGTTTCTTCTGTACAATAGAAAAATAATCGATAGGATATTCTCATCTGAAGACTCCCAATATCTTGACAAATCTGTAAAATAATTTTCGGCGCACCCGGTATAATTGTTGTGATAAACTCTCCCTTACTTGTTCAACTTATTTTAGGCGTTGAAGAAAGATGCAGTGACGTTTATGAGGGAAAGCTCCAATATGAAGTTTACCTCGGGCGATATTGAGAGTGGTGTCAAAATGTTGGAACGATTGAGAAGGTAAATTAAGTCATGTAAGAGGTGAAGATCATGGAAGTTGTGTTTGAATTTTTTCATATGGCATTGGTTTAGAATCATCGCTTTCAATTTTAGCAGCTTAAATGATCTGTTACTTCCTGTTTTTTTTAGCGAGGATCCTTCAGAAGTTTCAACGTTGGCGAAGATTGTCGTTGCGTATTCCAAAATTGATCCAGAAAAAGCCAAACAGTAAGTTAGACCTATATTTATGATGCCTGAGACAGCCTTATCCTCTTAAAAATAATTAAAAAAAAAAAGAAACATTCTTGAAATTTTCAATTTTTTTTTATTTCAAATATGCGTACATACATACACTCAAAGAAAGAAACAATGTCAATGTTGACTCGTTTTTTATTCGGACGGGGTAAACAACTGGGCGTATTGGTCGTGACGCCCCCTCGGTTCGGACCTACCATTACACCGAAAAAAATCAAGCTTTCGCGTATAATGCCAGTTCCATTTAAGACGGGCTAATCTATTTGTTTATATACATTTTTGATACTATATTATTCATCTTTCAGATACAGCGTAGATTTGCCGAGTCTTGATACAAGTGGCAACGCTGCGCTCAATCTGGACGTCCTGGAGATGACGGAAATGATCGGCAGCTTCCGATTCTCCAAGAAGCGAAAAACTTCCGTCGACGAAACGGAGGCTAAGTAAGTCCTTCCACTCATTTTTTTTGTCTGACTTAAGAATATCATGTGATTGACTTACTTATTTTCATGCTTATTTTTTCATGCTTATACTTTCTTCCTCATAGGGAGGAAGCAATAATGAAGCGGAAGAGACGCAAGAGAAAGAAGGGTACGTATTTTTTTTCTTCTGCATTCGTATGCTCTCGTTACTAATAAACACGTCGGAGGGTAACTTGCTAACAATAACTTTTTGAATATAGTAATTAATATATTGAAATATTGTTGCAGGAAAACTCCCGAAAAGTTACAACCCAGACGTGGATCCTGATCCTGAACGCTGGCTTCCACGATGGGAACGATCCACGTACAAATACAAGAAGTCCAAACGAAACCCTGGTGTCGGTATGTTTTTTCCTCTCGCACTGTTAGTTATTCTCTTTGGGAGCGACTCATTGAGCATTTTGAAGCTGTTGATCAATCAAATACAATCATAGAAGTACAATCTTATTTTCTTAATTTTACAGGCAAAGGAACACAAGGTGCTGTTGGCGGTGGAAGCGCTGAACCTCAGTAAGTACCCGTCTCTAACTACTTGACCGAATTTAGATATCATTTTCAAATTACATCTACGTTCTCTTAGTATTCAACGCAAAAACACACGGGACCTTCTCGCAGATTCCTTTGACACAATGTGGCAAATTGAATGGTTCGGGAAAAATCACTTTATTATTTACAAGCCAGGGATGGGGTCAAGCAGTTAGTACATGTCACCCATGACACTTAGTACGGTTACCGTCCTGTGTGAAATTTGTAAACTGCAGGTTAGTGCAGCCAGTGTACTTAGTCCAAAAACAGGTGATATGCGTGGCAATAAACAACAAATTTTGTGTACTGACTGCCAAAAATCAAGCTTTTAAAAAAAAATTATAATTATAATCTGTTTTTAAAAATTCAAAAAAAATTTCAATCTTTTCTAACATAATAAAAGTTTCCCGAAGGGCAAATTTTGAAAAATGCTATTTTGGGTTATTTTGGGGGTGGTGTATTGAAATATAACCTCAATATTGAAATATAAGTGAATGT
This sequence comes from Clytia hemisphaerica, assembly GCF_902728285.1. Taxonomy (NCBI): domain Eukaryota; kingdom Metazoa; phylum Cnidaria; class Hydrozoa; order Leptothecata; family Clytiidae; genus Clytia; species Clytia hemisphaerica. The sequence goes on along the minus strand of NW_027103748.1, from coordinate 109,336 downwards.
GGTGGTGGTCCTTTTCAAAATTGTCAAAAATCAAGAAAGTACTAGTACAAGTACTTAGTACTCATAGTGTTTCGAGGTAGCTGCTTGACATCCCCCCATTGACGAGTAACACGTAATTTCTTAATTGCAATTTCATAATTTTCAGGCCCGCCTCTCCGAAACCAACGATTGCATCTCCCAAATCAGGCAGCAGTTCAGCGGGTCCATCACCAAGTGTGGTTCCACCCAGGCAGCAAAAGCCTGGTGCCAAGTCCAAGGGAAAGAAGAAGAAGAAAGGTGGTTGGTAGAAATAATTTTGAATTCTTGTCATATTTACAAAGCATCTTTTTTAAGCAAATATACAGTAAATTAGTACGTATCAGTACTACGCCTACAATCAATATAATGATTATCATTTTATTTTCATTAAAGCTTCGTGCTGATACTTATCCCTACATAACGGAACACTTAGTAGGCCTTCTTGGACAAAAGACGCGGTTTTCGTTGCCATACACCCAATAAGTAAATTCTTTTTTGTTCCATTCAGATTGCACTTTCGCCACTGGAACTTCTTTCACGAAATGTCTCTATAACAGAAAATGTTATAATTAACTTTTAAACTAAATAAAAAAATAGCAATCTGATCTGATCAATATGATCATGACATTGTTTAATATTTGTCATTTTTAACAAATCGTCTCGATCTGGTGTACATGTCGCTCATTTTGATAAGTGATACATTTTTTATTAAAGATTACCTTTTCAAAATCGCACAATACCGCCGAAGGTTTTTCTTTTTTGCTTTTGTAATTTTACCACAGCTAATTTAAAGACTACAGCAACAAAGGACAAAAAGTTTATTTTCATCTTCATGTTCAGAGACGAGTTATAATTGTTAGTGCTTGCGAGTATCTTATGTAGTATGGATTTGAACTAATTGAAGATAGATTTAAGAGTTATATTCTAATGGACGAGAGTGACTGTACCTGCATTCGGATTTTGGCATGTTTTAGCTGTTCGTTGTGTCCTTTGATCAATTTGGCTGATAAATCGTTGATTCCATTCTCAGGGAAATCGAGCAAAGGATAGACTCGATCGTTTTGTTCTTGGAAGACGGACGTGCCAGAGATTTCTTTGAATAGTTGTTTGGGAATGTGTGATCGTTCTATGATTCGCTCGTCTTTCATCAGCTTCCTGTCAAGGTTTTTATTACTTGTGATTAAATAGTCCCTGTCGAATTTAAAATCAAAGTCTTTGGTTGGAGGTATTCGACATAATATCTTTTTAAATAAGAAACGAGAATGAATGACAATACTTACCACTTCACAATTAATCGAGTGGATACTTTCAAAGCACCATGACCTTGGCAGACAAAACAAATGATTTTTCCATTGCCTTGACATTTCTTGCACTCTCTGTTTCCACCGTTACAGTGAGGACATGAGCGGTTTGTTATGGAGGTGCTATTTTCGAATGTCAGTTCATCTGGTGAAAACAGTTGGAGAACTCCAAGTCCATCACATACTCCACATTTGATCTGAATTTAATGAAATTAATTTTTACTGCCTATATACTGAGATTATAAGAAATCGACGCTACTTTGATTATTTCCATGGTTCTTTGATGGTATAAAGATCTCGTATTTGTTCGTTTTGAGCCATTTTTTGTTGTGTTTACTAGTTTACTGTTTGCAACGGTCTTACCTTGCCACATCCTTGACACGAAGAACACTTTCGACTTCCGTTGCGTCGACATGTCGAACAATCCTGTCGTGTCGTAAAAGAAATAAAACTGAATAGTTTGAAGACAGTATGACATTTGAGGTTAATATTCTCGAAACTACATGTATTTCGGGAAAGATAATATGATATTCGACTTTCGTCTGTGAGATTAAATTACATCACAAATTAGTAGTCGGAAGCTGACGGATGTAGGTGGAAAGTCGACTAAGCATGTAATCATTTGACCGTTTATCTGATCGTTCTAGAATATTATAGACCACTTCGATTCGATTGGTTAAACATTGGTTGAGTACCTTGATGAAAGCAGTATGAGGGACTTCAATGGATAGTTGATGTGGTTGAAACACAGAGGGCATTGAAACAGGGATATTCCACGGATGCGTCGGACATCCATTCTCCATCCCGTCTATCGTTTGATCCACGTAAGGCTCTTGGTGCCATACTGTCGTCCTTTCTTCATAAAATGTCTCTAAAACGTACTGAGAATGAGGGAAGAGCTTGTTTGATAACTTGTTGATTTGGCAAAGGTTTTTGACGGTTAGTAATAGTAGCTTGTAGTCTTCGTCCTACTTGTAACATCAACAATATGATCAATAGACAAAACATAGATTCACTCTTAACCATAGAAAAAGCTGTCTGGTCCCGTATATTCGTAAAAGCATTTTTAAACAAAGTGAAAAGTGAGAAGGGTAGTGAACATTTCACCTGGTGATAATTTCTTGCAGTAATTTTCTTCGTTCGTACGCTGTTTTTCACGTTACTTAGATTGTTACTATAGCAACAACCATCGGCTACAAAATCTGCGAAAGCTTCTGCTGCATCCTCCTCTGTCAACGTCCTGAAGAATTCAAAAAAATTCGAAAAATTATCTCCCTAACGTATATTGCGCACTTAGAAAAAACCTTTACTGCACAGCAGTGTACTTACCTGGCTCTTCTTGTATTACTGTTATTTAGACTTGATTTTGCCATTGTATTTCAAAAGCTATTTATTATATGGAGCTACATTATGTTGTTTTTGTATAAATCTTGTTCTTGGGTTTGTCAATATTTCGAAAAGTCTACAAGCTTTCAACACAGCGACAACTAGATCAACGTGATTTTGAGAAAACAATCCCTCCTCATTCGCGCAAATCCTTTTTTTGATAATATCAAGATCTTTGCTTTCTCTTTCACATCAGGAACAGTATTAAAGGGAAAAACAAGAAGGTAAACAAAAGAAAAGAAAAATGAGATTCAATTTTGATAGTTAGTTTTCAAGAATACGGGAGGATAATTTATTTTGATATATCGAAAGAGGATTTTTTCTCGTATATTGTAATTTATAAAACAGCGAAGTTTAAGTCAGTTTGCTTCCATATATCTTGTTGGTCACTTCTTGAAGGCCTTTGTTGTTGTCCATACTACTGATTTTTTTAATTTATCGTTTTACGCTTCTACTCTTCTTGTCTACTTGTGAAGATGTAATACTCACTCCTCACTTATGTTTTGAAATAGCCTTCTTGATGAAAAACAAAGGTACACTACTAGCTCGTTTTCGTAGAGTAGGATAATGGACTGTGATGGTGAACCCGGGTAGAGAACGGAAGTTTAATTCATGCCAACTTCTACAAGATCTTAAAGATCATAATTCACCAAAACTAGTGAAATGCATATTTGTTATAAACTGATTTGCTCGACACGCAATATTACAAAGCATAAAATATCTCTACCCCTACTCAAAGACCTCTAGAACTTATATTTTAAGTAAAAGAACAATTTAGCTCCCAGAGAAGCTAGACAAAAGTGATTTTTAAGATTTGTAATGACCTATAGACATTATTGATATGGAAATGCATGCTTGCTCAATATCTCAAATCCTTTTCGAAGAGATAGTCCTCCTTTGCACCAGTTAACAAGTTAAATGTTTTCCCGAAACCAGGTTGAGAATTTTCAAGAGTGAGCACTTGAAATCTCAGGTGGAACCATGATGGAACTTACCAAATGGAGCGAAATTTTGTAAGACGACGAAACAAGAAAAACTTGTAAAAACTGTCCATCCTCAGACACTTACTTTATAGTCTAACAAAGTGTAAGGAGAAATAAAAGTTAGAAAATGATTCAACCCCATTTCATATTTACTCAAATAAGTAGAAACATTGGTTAAATTTTTCCAATTGTTTTAAAGCAGATGGAGTTCCTTCCCTTTCAGGGAAGCCGCATATCTGAATGTCTTTTTGATATGCATTCAAAAGGGACTTTTCAATATAACTCTTCAATCCATCATGGTTCTGAGAACTAATTGATTGATGAAAATATACATTAAGGAAAATTATTTTGGCGAGCAGCAAAAATCTTGAAAATTTTTATTATCGGCGAGAACTAATTTTGGCGAATGACAGGCTAAATCTGCCCTATTTTGCCTTATTTTGAACAGTTTTGATGAATTTTAGAGGTTTTTTTTGGCAAAATGCAAAATGCCAAGAAGAACTTAGCAATCCTTGAAAAAGAAAGTCGTTATCAAAACGATATCACGAAACCTAAAAATTCAGGCTGAACCAGAAACCTCGTGCGTCAGGCATATGGCCATTTTCAAAAATGTTAACCATAAATTTGAAGAAATCTCACGCCACGTCACTTAAGACAACAATTATTAATTATAAGGCAATAGCAATAAACATCAATCAATAGAAATTGCACATCCTCATTACTTTAAAGGCTCTATGGTCATGTTTTCTTTTTTTGTACTGTGGCTATTTTGGTATTTCAAAGTTCTTAGTTTTAGTGCTTTTAATGGTCACGTTTTCAAAATAAAAGTGTAACGTGTGATTTGGTAATCTCCTATTCACCTCTAGTTCAGTAGCGTGGTGGCAGGGGGCTCCAGCAAAGGTCTTTCAAAAAGAGCGCCGAAATAAAAATACATAGGACGCAAAAAGACTCCTCTGATTATTAATTACGCGGCCGCTTTGCTCTTTTACACCTTAGATATAGGGGGCCGTCCATATAGTGCGTACGCAAAGATTTTCCACAAATTTGGCCCCCTCCCCCTTGTACGCAGAGAACAATAGAAATGATGTCATTTAAACAATTGATGTACGCTTTTGCTAAACCCTCCTCTTCCCCCTCTACTGCGTACGTACTATATGGATGACCCCTAGTAGTTTTCGACCAAAAAAAGAGAAAATACTCCAAAATTTTCATGCTCACTTCGCCCTTGCTATTTTTAAAAAGATTTTGCTTTTCATAGGGGGCTGGGCGCCAAAAATCAAAAAATTCTAAAATTGCTTCCCCGGTTCGCCCGAATTTTAGTTGACCCACCACGCTACTGCTCTAGTTTTTGAAATCATTCTGGGAGCAATACACAAACTATTATTATAAACTATATATGTTCAGTCTCTCCTCAAAAAAGACGACGCATTGGCATTAGATAGCTTCTTTCTGCCGACAAATTACATGAATAACTGAATCATTACTTCAAACGGCATTTAGATTTGCATCACATTTAAATGTTGTTATTTCAAACACTGTTCTATGTAACGACGTTGATAAAACCTTGGTGACACAAGACCCGCAATGGTTTTTTATCCATTTCGAGAAGAAATAAGATTAAGAGTGTACTCCACAGTCAAGTCACGCGATTTTATTCCAATCCAACGCTAAAGCTCCCAATGTCTAGTCTAGAAGCACGAATTCCTGGGTAATCTGGTATTCCTTTGCCAGATTCGCGTCCATTTTCCTATCAGAAATGAAATGATAAGAATGGTAGTCGGTCTTTGATGTATGTCGCATCGCAATCCTGGGGTCGGGTTCTCAGCCGCTCAGTCATTGTCTTCAAAGATCGATGTTTATTCAAGATGTGTGTGATAACTCGCGGTACTCCTCTACATATATAACATACTGCGTAAACGAAAAGAGTGCTGGAGGAGTGGTTCTTGTCAAAATTCGTGAGAGTGGTCCGGTTGTCTGTACTGTACACAAACCCAATATCTACGGCTAATTTCAAAATTCATTACGCTACGATAATCGTGAGATACACTCTGGTACAGAGTAGTGGTCCGGTGAAATTCCGTAAATTCAAACCAGATGCCGGAAATTTTCCAGATCTTTACCGGATAAAGAAATTTGTGTGGAAAAGTTTTCATTCTTAGTGGTGTGGCGGAAAGTGATGGTTCGTGCGCGCAACCGCCTTAATGAAAATTCCAATTATGGTGTTTATGGCGCACGATTAAATCATTTAAAACTGCTGACCATGCAAAACAATCGGAATTAGAGCGCCAATTTTTCAAAATTAACTAAAATGTAAAACAGTCGGCCAAAAGCAAAGAATAGCAAGGTTTTTATTTTTTATTTTCGATATTCGAGTTTTTGTTTATGATAAGGTATTGAAAGGAACCTGTTATATTGATGTTTTTTTTTTTCAACTGCAAGTAGTTTTTTTGTTCTTTTGAATTTTTGTGCTTTTCTTCAAACTCAAAGTGCTCTGCTCGTTCTACTTTTCTTCTAACTTGAACTAACTTTATTTATAGGCTGGGCACTGACATGATGCTACTTCTAGCCAAGGTTCTAAGCTAATGGTATAATTTTGGCATCATTAGAAATGTATGTGTGCTACACGTATATTTTATTTTTAAGACTTGTGCAGTCAAAAAAATGGGATTTTTGCTTGGAATATTGCATGATGCATTTTACTAAAATTTTTAGCAGAGTTTCCAAATCAAAAATGGCAAGAGCAGAAGTATCTTGAATACCTGAATGGTTTTTATTTCGCTGGAGTATTTACAGAATACTAGTCCTGGGTCACCAATAAGTTGTGTTCACGTCATTTCCAGCCCCAAAATGTGAGTCGGTCAGGTCAAAAGGCTGGCTACAGTACGCTAAATCTACAAATTTTTTTGAATAATATCCAGACGATCTCAATCGAACGGAATCGACGATCGAACCAAATCGAATGCAATCGACCGATTGAAATTCGATTGTCGGACGCAATTGAATCTCAATCGAATATTACCGCAATTTTAAGATTCGATTGATATATATTCGATTGCGTTCGATTGAATTTCAATCGGTCGACTGCGTTCAATTTGGTTAGACTGGTTCGATCGTCAATTCTGTTCGATTGAGATCGTCTGGTGGTAATATCGCTAAAAAATCCGACAAATTTTCCAACTTTCCGACTAGAAAAGGGTTGGATTTTTAAGATAAAAATTGAATCAGTCGGAGGACACGAACACAACTTATTGGTGACCCAGGCCCCTGTCACTGCAATCGAATATTACCGTGATTTTCTCGATTGATTCGATTGCGTTCGATTAGTGCCTGGATTTGATTGATTTGATTGTGTTTGATTGATTGGATTGCGTTCGATTGACTAATGTATTCGATTGATTCGATTGATTCGACTACGTTCGGTTGGCTTAGGCATTCGACTGGTTCGACTAATACACCGTTTAGGAGTCTCGCTATCTTCACGGTACTCCATTGCAGAGGCCGGTAAAAATGGTAGGTAAAAATGCGCACTTTAGTACTGTGAAAGGTTAGAGGAATGTAAACATTGTGATTTTTTTTCTCTCCTTTCAAGAGAATGATTTAGATATTTGAACATGATATCAATGATAATTTTATAAGTCTCTCCTGAAAATTTCACAAAAATTCATCAAGAGGAAAAGGAAGTTATGATTAAAAGGAGTTCTTTACCTACCGTTTTTCTGCTATGTTTCCTTATGAGAACCAGATGTTTACCTACCGTTTTTTTACGGAGGAGAGTGAATTTTCTGTGGTCGCTAAAATCAAAACAATGGAAAATTGGATTGACGCGTGCGCAGTCGACACTCCTAAACGGTGTATTGATTTTGTTGATTAACGTTGATTCTTGTCAACATTTGAAGAGTTAAACAAGATGATATGAATCATTTTAGCCTGGATTCTAGAAAATGCAGATCATGCAGGCCCACATGTTTACTGCTGGTTGTGTGTCAAAGCCCGTTCGTTGCGTTGACTTATCTATTGTATCGATACTTAACCTCCCTAATAAGAGGCGCTCAAAATTGAAAGGAATTGAGGTAAATTGGAATCTAATTTAATTGACCACCCGTCGAACGCAGTCAAACGTAATCGAACATCAATCAAACGTAATCGAATATCAATCAAATCAATCGAATTTTACCCAGAATTTTAAGTTCGATTGATATTCGATTGCGTTCGGCAATCGAATCGCAATCACTTAATTGCATTCAATTGCATTCGATTGATTCGATTGGAATTTTCGTTCGATTCCGTTCGATTAACATCGTCTGGTTTTATAGAAGTAAAACTGCTTTTTTTTCTTGCTAAAAGAGATTTTTGAAGAATTTCAACTGAGACATGATTACTGTGAGTGGTCCTAAATCCGATAGCCCTGCTTAAATCCGATGGGGTCTTTCAAAGATAGGGTGTAAACTGGATTTTGAATTTTAGAGTTTCAAAATTGTCACAATTTTTTATCAAAATTTATTATATTGTAAGACTTTTTGCGCAATTTTGAGGTCCATAAGTCAAAAATCCACTGTTTGCCCCAGGGGTATCTGATTCGCGGTAGCAGCAAAAAACGGCAAAAATGGCATTTTTTGTCCATTTTAAGACCATAAAAGGCCAGGAAATGGTCAAAATGGTTTCTAAATGGTGTCTTGTACTAATATTCAACACAAAAAGACAAAATAACCCCAGCGAGATCGCTCAATGTTTCAATTTCAGGCTAAAAAGGCCGATTTTCTCGGATTCTGGGTAGCAAAATGCATGAAAGCAGCATTTTTGAGGGCCCACAACTTTTAAACTTTTTAAGGTACACACTTGAAATTTTCAGCAATGAAACACTTCAGAGAAAGCTCCAGGAAAAATCAAACTAGAGCTTTCAAATATTTCCTATAAATCCATAATGGCGCCCTAGAAATTGAGTTTTCATGCGAAATGCCAATTTTTCAAGCTAAAACTTGGTTTTCTCTGGCTAAAATCTCAAAAATGGTTTCAAATGGTGTCCTGAAATCTTTGGGTGTTGAAAGTATTCAGGAAAAACTCTGGGAGAATCAAAATGGTTTGGGTTAGAAATTTGCCAAAGTCCGCCATATGGAATTGCATTTCCACTTAAAAACGCGATATTTAGAGTTAAAGTCTAATTTTCTCAGACTAAAATCTCAAAAATGGTTTCAAATAGTGTCCTGAAATATTTTGGTGTTGAAAGTATTCTGAAAATACTCTGGGAGAATCAAAATGGTTTTGGTCAGAAATTTGCCAAAGTCTGCCATTATGGTATTGCATTTCCCACTAAAACGCAATATTTAGAGTTAAAGTCTTATTTTCTCAGGCTAAAATCTCAAAAATGGTTTCAAATAGGGTCCTGAAATCTTTTGGTGTTGAAAGTATTCTGGATATACTCTGGGAGAACCAAAATGGTTTGGGTTTGAAATTTGCCTAAGTCTGCCAATATGGTATTGCATTTCCTACTAAAACGTGATATTTAGGAGTTAAAGTCTAATTTTCTCAGGCTAAAATCTCAAAAATGGTTTCAAATAGGGTTCTGAAATCTTTTGGTGTTGAAAGTATTCTGGGAACACTCAAGGAAAAATCATAGTGGTTCACAATGGTCATATATATGTCAAAGTCTGCCATTATGAATTTCATTTTTTTAGGAAGAACACTCAAGCTTACTCAAAACATTGTGTTTTAGAATGAAATACAATTCCATAATGGCAGACTTTGGCAAATTTTTGAACAAAACCATTTTGGTTTTTCCATAATATTTCCAGAATACTTTCAACACCAAAAGATTTCAGGACCCTATTTGAAACCACTTTTGAGATTTTAGCCTGAGAAAATTAGAGTTTAGCTCTAAATATTGCGTTTTAGTGGGAAATGCAATTCCATAATGGCGAACTTTGGCAAATTTCTAACCTAAACCATTTTGGTTCTCCCAGAGTATATCCAGAATACTATGAACACCAAAAGATTTCAGGACCCTATCTGAAACCATTTTTGAGATTCTAGCCTGAGAAAATTAGACTTTAACTCTAAAAATCGCATTTTAGTGGGAAATGCAATACAATAATGGCAGACTTAGGCAAATTTCTGACCCAAACCATTTTGATTCTCCCAGAATATTTTCAGAATACTTCCAAGATTAAAAGATTTCAGAACACCATTTGAAATCATTTTTTAGATTTTAGCCCAAGAAAACCAAGTTTTAGCTTGAAATATTGGCATTTAGAATGAAAACTCAATTTCTAGGGCGCCATTATGGATTTATAGGAAATATTTGAAAACTCAAGTTTGATTTTTCCTGGAGCTTTCTCTGAAGTGTTTCATTGCTGAAAATTTCAAGTGTGTACCTTAAAAAGTTTAAAAGTTGTGGGCCCTCAAAAATGCTGCTTTCATGCATTTTGCTACCCAGAATCCGAGAAAATCGGCGTTTTTAGCCTGAAATTGAAACATTGAGCAATCTCGCTGGGGTTATTTTGTCTTTTTGTGTTGAATATTAGTACAAGACATCATTTAGAAACCATTTTGACCATTTCCTGGCCTTTTATAGTCTTAAAATGGACAAAAAATGCCATTTTTGCCGTTTTTTGCTACTACCGCGAATCAGATACCCCTGGGGCAAACAGTGGATTTTTGACTTATGGACCTCAAAATTGCGCAAAAAGTCTAACAATATAATAAATTTTGATAAAAAATTGTGACAATTTTGAAAATCCAAAAAAAGTATTTTTTCATGGTTCCAGTTTACACCCTATCAAAGATAAGAAATAAAAACAAACCTTTTGCTGTGACGCAACAAAGATATATACCAAAGTGTCAACTAAACTGAGAGATTTGATACACTGAACCAATTGAACCAAAATATTAATTGCTTCCTATACAAAACATAATTTTTTATTACAAAATTGTTAACGTTTTAAACACGAGCAACGGATTCAGAATAATAGAAGAGGTAATTATTTTTACAACTCACACTTTTTTATCACATTAATTGACATCTTGACATTATAGTCATCTTGTTAGATGTTTGTTTTGAGACTTCTTATGAATACAGTTTATTGTTCAACTTGGAGAGGGAATGTTTGTAAACATAGAATTTTTTTTCATAGCAGTTATTTGGGGGGTCGGATTTAGGCCGGGCTGTCGGATTTAGGCCGGGGTGTCGGATTTAGGACCACTCACGGTAAGCGTTTTTAGAGCGTTTTGAAGCAAAATATGTAAAAATGCACCCTTATAACTAAGTGAGCTACTTCAAAAGGCTCTAATTAGCATATTTCCATGGTGCTGAAGCGATTTAGAGGGGTTAGAACTTGCTGGGATCTGTAGTTATTGCCAGAAAACCAATTTTTAGGCCTCCAGAGCCAAATGGTCTAGAAGACCCCATTTTGAATTTTTAAAAAAAGTGAAAAGCTTGAAATTTATTTTGCTTTTAAAAAGATTTTAGGCGGCAATTAAAAGTATGTTGCGTTCGGGTCGTCCGACCGACTGTCTATTTACAAGAAAACCCGATTCAGAAAGTCGGTAAAATTGTCGTTTTTTTGGGCGCTCATCGCAGGTTTGGATCTTTCCCATAATGGCGCAAAATTCAGCAACGCGGTAGGGCCAATACTCTGGGGGCCAAAAATAAGGGCCGCTTCAAGGTTAACACATACGCGCGCACATTTAGTTTGGCAAATTAAAGATGGCGGCATAAGATTCTGTTGATTGCTGACTTGATTCATCGGGATTTACATACATACATACTTACATACATACTTACAAGATCTTAAAAATCCAACAAAATTTACTACCGACCAACCGACCGACTGGATTTGAAGATGTTTTAAGACCCGAATGAAACATATTTTTGATTGCTGCCTTATATATTAAGAACTTCCAGGGCTCCGAATGGGGTTCTAGGCCCCCCCCCTACAAATTTAGGTTCCCCCACTTTTCAGTAAGGTTCAGGTCCCAGCAAAGAAAAATAATTCGGCACCACATTATTTTGATTTCAATATGTTATATATTTTAAATATTCCTTCTTTTTGTGGTGTGTGTGTGTGTGTGAATATTTAAAAACAGAACATTAAAACCAACCAAAAAAATATTTTTACAATTTTTAAAGGGGAACTCAACAAATTTGTCATTTTCATTTTCTTCCTGATTTTTGGTAATAAGTATAAAAATGAGAAAGAAAGTCTGATCTCTCAAATAAAAATCATGAAAAATCTCTCTTAACTTCAGTAAAAAGTATGTTAAAAAAATCACCCCTTTTTTTAAAAAAAAGATTGTCTTCTCTTTGGATTTATGACATCATATGTGTATTCAGAAAACAGAACAAATTCAGTTATGACTGCAGTTATGTTTTCAGAGTTCTGTTTTTAATAAGAAATAAATACATAGAAAAGTATTCCTGGTAAATTGTGGGTGATTTAGCTGAATAACAATAAAAAATCCAACAAGAAACACAAAAATTTAGTCACAAACCCTCTACTGAAAGGCCAGTCTTCACTGATTTTTAGCCTGAGAAGATAAAAAACCAGCCAAAACACTAAAATATTCTGAGTCAGCAAAATTTAAAAGTCAAATATCTCAAGATCTAGATATGCAATCTCAACAAACTATAACTTTAATCGACAGTACTCATTGAGGAGCTTCTGTTGAAAATGGTTTTAACCCCTCATTCATCTTTAAAAATTGCTGACGTCAGCAATAAAAACTGTCATTTTTAAGCAATTTTGGTCATTTTCTTGGGATGTGGTTGACAAAATTTTACAAATGACCCCATTTTAGACATCTACTCTTCGAGCTTTATCAGATGGAACACTCAAAATAAATCAATTTAAAACTTTAAAATTGACGTTTCTAAGGGCTCGCTACCTAAAAAGACCCCTCTCATTCTTTGGGCCCAGTTGGGTCATAGCTTTTTTTGCCCAAGAGGAAAAAAAAGACCAATTTCAATTTTGGAAAGCTGATAAAATTATCTTTCCAACGGTATATAGAAACCTTTTATAATAATTTTTTCTAGGTTGACCCTATTTTAGACGAAATTCTACTGGACTATACACAGGCCTGACTATTATACAGCTAAGTCATAAAACAGCTAAAAGTGCATCTTTTTTATTTGATAAATAATTTCATTTTAGAAGAGGGGAGCCTCTTTTTAAAAGCTCATTAAACAAACTTTAAGAGTGAAAGGAGAGTTGCAACCTTGAAATTTTGAAATTTATCATTGAAACAAACCATTTCAGCATTAAGGATAGAAACGAAAAAATCCAAAATTTGTTGAGTTCCCCTTTAATTATTGTGATTAGGCCCCAGAACTTTAGTGCAGCCCCCCCCTGAATTTAGAAAATTAGACAGCTCCCACCCACTTTTAGGCCGATTTTAAATTTACACCCCCCCCCCAAATAAGTGGGGGGGGAGCCATGACTTCCATCTTAAAATGTCTCGTTTAGAGTATATATACTGGCATGATTTCAACCAAGTATAGTTATTTTGTTGTTTCTTCATAAAATCTAGTACAACAAACAAAAAAGTGGGATTTGCAATAATTTTGACATATTTACAGGCTTGAAAAGACCATAAAATTAATTTTTTGTATGTTGTGGGAATCAGAGTACCCCCAGGGGGTTTGGCCAATTTTGGACTTCTTAATTGCGCAGAATGCCTCACAATAGGTTAAATTTTCACAAAAAAAATCACTACATCTTTGAATTTTTTGACTTTGCCCCAAAAATAACTGTTGATGCCCTTCCATATCAAGAAGTATTTCGTATTTTTGAAGGAAAATCACTAAAACTGTTGTATTTCCTTAGGAAAATTACCAAAAACTCTCTAATGAATTGTATTTATCAAAGAAAATTACCAAAAGCAATCTCTTTCCAAGGAAAATAACTAAACATATAATCTCTTTTATTTTTCAAAGAAAATAAGAGGTATTTCTAAAACCAATTTTTTGTATTTTTGAAGGAAGATCACCAAAATTAACAAAACTAATCTTTCATATTCATCAAGGAAAATTACTGTAAGCAATCTCTTGTATTCCTCAAGGAAAATTACTTAACATAATCTCTTTTTTATTTTTTAAAGAAGATACTTAATGAAGAAGAAAGAAAACCAAGGGCAATCTCTTGCTTTTGTCAAGAGGTATTTCTGAAAACAACCTCTTGTATTTTTGAAGGAAAATCACTTTAAAACTATCTTTTTTTCTCTGAGAAAAACTATCAAGCTAATCTTTCATATTCATCAAGGAAAATTACCAAAAGCAATCTGTTGTATTTTCCAAGGAAAATAACTTGAGGACAATCTGTTATTTTTGTGAAGGGATCATTCTGATAGCAATCTGTTGTATTTTTGAAGGAAAATCACTTAAAACAATCTCTTTTATTTCCTATGGAAAAGTATCAAAACATTATTAGATAGTTATGTAGGAAAATAACCCTTGGCAATGTCAAGGGATATTTTCTCTTTCTCTTGTGTTTTTGAAGGAAAATTATTAAAAGTGTTCTCTTCTATATAAAATTGTTGTAACAATCTTAATTGTATTTATTAAGAAAAATTACCAGAAGCAATCCCTTTTATTTTTCAAAGAAAATAACCAAGGGCGATATCTGTTTATTTGAAAGAAAATTACCAATCTGTCATTCGAAGGGGCGTTTATTTAAGTCAAGAAGCTGTACCGAAGAATCTTACGAGGGATAACTTATGATAATTATAAATAGTGTTACCTTTTGGTGATTATCAATACATTTAAGTTTTCCCTCATAAGATTCTTCGTCACAGCTTCTTGATTCAAATCAACGCCCCTCCTAGAGGGGAGGCCTTTATTAGAGTTTAAACGAAGAAGCATTTATTCGAAATAATACGGTCTAAGCCACTTTTGAAAATTCAAAAAAGTTCAAAACCTTCAAATTTACATTAAGACATGTTCGTTATTCAGTCTGTTTGTTATACCATATTTTAGTTTTTTCTGATTTTTTTGCACAATGATGTCAGCAAATGGCAATACCCAAAATGTGACAGAGCACAATTTTCGAGAAGCAATTTTTTAGTTAAATTCGGGCTGACAACTGCCTAAATATGTATTTTTTGGACTTTGCATTAAAGTAAGTATTTCTGAAATTTTGCACCAAGACAGTAGTTTACCCTTGGCGATATCACTTAATTTTGCACAATGCTGATTCTCGATTTTCAAAAAAATATTATTTTGGGCAAATTTGGGCCAAAAAGTGCCTAAAAATATGGTTCTTTGTGAAATTATCTCATGAGTTGCTCTTTTCGGACTGTTTGCTTTTAAAAAGACACAGAGCAATTGGCTCCCTAAAAAGTGACTGAAACTGTTTTTTACTGGAAATTTTTTTTGCTTAAAAATCTGATTTTCTCATTTGGGAAAATTCCCTTTTGTTATTTTTTGGGACGGTGAGCATTTCTCACGATTGGCTTGGTATTTCTTCATGATTTCTTAGTTTGTATTTTCTTAGTATTGTTTCCATTTTTCTTTTCTTTGTTTACTTTATTTTAATGTTTTTTGAACTTTTATCTATACCCGAACAATTTTAATTTGTCAATGTCAATTGACAAAAAGTCCACCTTAATACGAATTGGAATCTTTGGAAATAGTTTCGGCATCATTGATGGCGTTATTGTCACCTGATTGTCATCATTCTTTGAAGTACAAAAATTTCTCAAACTTTTTTTCAGTTTCATTTTCGATGCTCAAACTTTGTGAGTGTACTAGTACGCAACATATATTTTTGGGGTGCATGGTCAATTTTTACAACAAGTGATACAGACCTTGTAAAAGTTTTGATTTTCAAGGTTAAAGAACTGCCAAAAGTCACTTAATAACTTATTTCTGACATACCTAGTGTGCACGTTGTTGATTCATTTCCAGTTTTTTTTGTTCTTCGAGTTAACAAACTTAGAATTATAACCTTTTTTAGATGAGAACTTTTTAAAAAGATGACTTACCATGCTCGAAATGTTTTACTGGAGAAAGGAGAGGAACTTGGTTTTCAATTGGCTGGTCAACATCCTTGCTTGGTTCGTTCAGTTCAAGCATGGAGAACACAACGCATGGCTCACCTCAAATGTGGAGATGAAATTCTTGAAGTCAACTTTGTCAATGTTTCCAGATTTCCTGCTAAAGATGTTTATGAGCTTATCATGCAGAAAATACCTCATGGGAAAGTCATATTAGTTGTCAGAACTTTGCATTTTCAGAATTTACTCAATGGCACTGGTTTTTCAGTGGAAAACAACTCGTTTGGTCGTTTTGGTTCAATGAGAAGACTGCCGCAAAGAAGTATGGGAAAAGTGATCGGGAATCGAAGAGATAGCTTGAACATTCAAATATCCACTTCCGATTCAGCCTTACTACCTGGTCGGTTGGACTTGAACAGTGTAGATATTTATCAAAGTGCATTACGCAATGTCAAAGCTTCGGTTTATTACGGATATGTTTGCTATTTGTTTAGCGAGACGCTGAAGAGTGATGGCGTCATCCCTATCTTAGCAGACGAAACATTTTCACGATATTCCAGTTATGCAGCGAAAAGTAACTCTACATCTCTGATTATTATTGTCATCACCACAGACGGTGTTAGTTTTTACGATTTACTTGGTAAGAAGATCATTACTTATCCTTTGTACAACGTTGTGTTCCATAAAACGTTCGTTGACGAGAATACAGATTGTTTTTGTATCGTCAACCGGATCTTTACGAAACAACAATCGAAAGAAGGCCGCTTTTATGAGCTCCATATGCTTCGAATCAATAAAAGTTTGTCAAATCATGACACTCACCAGAAATTATCACACTTGTTCAACATCCCGTGTTCAGATCAGCCGGAACTTTGCAATCGATTCCCTCAATCCTCTTCTGAAGTTATTCGACATTTAAGAAAAGTCTTATTGGATAGGTATGAACTATTTGTCCTTTTTGTAGTGTTTGCCATATCAAAATATTAACTAGGAAATAGCTAGAAATGTGTGCGGCTTTTTAGGTAATAGGAATTGTACACTAATAATGTATTTATGTATGTAATAGTTTATTTCATGTTGACGAAAAGGTAGCGACAAAGGCTAATAAAAGTCAACGCTACTTTTACAATTAAAAAAAAGCTAATGTTTTGTTGGCAGCTCATCGCCGCTGCTACTGAGGCTAGATATTGACAGCTTTTGAAATCACCATCACATTCGGAGTTCCATTTCTTAGCTTTTTTGCACATCTCTCTGAATTTTCTTCTTTCATTAATGGTGAAATCATCGGTGATGCTTAGATGATATCCAAACCCCTTCAACTTTTTTAGGTTGCTCATGATTCTTTCTTTTTCTTCTTCACTTTGTAAATTCACCTTTATCGGACACGGTTTCCTCGGCCCATTTTCATGTTCGAACCCAATACGATGTTGATGCGTTGGTTTGATGTCGCGGATGCCGATATCTTTGAGCAGATCCTCAATTTCCTTTTTGTCCTCTTCTTGATCTTTTTTTTTTCGTTTCTTCAATTTGTTCAGGGAGTTTATGAATTATGATGTTTCTTTTCCTTGATTCGATATCTCGTTTTTCTCTCCTCTCCTCTTCTTTTTGTTCCGCAACAACAGATTTAAGATTTTCCTTGTGTGCTTTTGTTATATCAGCGTAGGTTTTACGTGATGACTCTTTCATAAAATCTTTTGTTTGTTGTATTTCTTCTTTTATCATTTTCCTTGTTTTGTCTCTAAGTTGTTCATCTTTTCTGTAGGATTTTGTCGATGTCGTTGTCGATGACTTCTCGGTTTTTTAGTTGTTGATTGAATTTTTTGATTTTGTTGTCTTTCTTAGCAATCTCCTATTGCATCATATGGTACGTGTTTTCTCCGATTTTACTTTTTAGGGATCTCGTACACAATTGTGCGGGGTTCGAAATAGCGGTCAGACATCGGACATTGTCCGACCCAATTTTCCCCATGTCTGACCCAAAATTGATCATTTCTAAGCCAAAAACAACCCCTATCGGACATTTTGTCCGACCCAGTTGAAATCGTTATTTCGAGCCATGTTGTGTCACAGTGACATACATATTGATTATTATACGTGGAAGCGAAGATTTGGAGTTGGTAAAGTGGCAATTGTGTGCACTCATAATGTACCTTACGTTGACAGCTACGGCATTTGAGTCGATTTTGATCTTCGTCATCAATACAAGGGTGCATGTTGCAGTTGTGTTTGCAGCTTCAATTGGTGGATCTTGGGTGTTTTTGTCGCGATTTTTGTTCATATTTAGCGAATTTTGATGCTTCTTCGAGTTTCCACCATATTTTGAAGTGCGATGCAAAACACGTGTTAACTAAGTGACGTCAAATAAAAAACTGAAATAAGGGTCAAAGGGGTCAAAGAGAAAAAAATGTGCATTAAGAGCCGCGATTTTTTATAAGTCAAAGACTAGATATACATGAAACCTTATAATCAAAATATTTCTTGGATAAATAAATAGCAAGAGTGACTTGTTTCTTCATATTCCTCTTTCTTAGGAACCTTTTGAAGCAGCATAACTTCATTGAAAAAACATCTTCTCCAACTGAAGCTTCAGAAATGAATGAAACGGTAAGTTATTTGAGAGAAACTTGTTATTAAATAGTTCACTGCCGGTACATTGCTTTTGAGCAGGTACCTCCAGTGTATAGAAAGAAGGCCGATTAATCCCATCGACTCTTTGTAAAGAGAGTACATTTAAAGCCGGAGTACATAATATTATTCGATATTAATGCTATTAAATTTTTCTTTTATGTATTTCTAGTGCGTACAGAAAAAATCTAAAGGTTAGTATCATATTTTATATTGGAGACATCTCTGATTAGATAAGTTAATTTACCGTATTCAATTGATTTTACTTAAGGGCTCTGACCATAGTCAGAAAATTGATTTTAGTATCTGAAACATAAAAGTTATGTTTTAGATTCTTTAACACTTTTAACAAAGAATTGCCTTTATAAATTGCTTTTTAATCAAATCCCTTAAGAGTAATTAAGAACTTGATTGCAAAAATGACGTTATGAACTTTAAAAAGACGTTAATAATATGTTGCATCACCTTCTTTTATAAAAAGTGCTAAGTTTTAATGGGTAATTAACCTTTTTGTTTCGAACTTTTTTCAAACTGTCCGCAAAGAATTGAACTATTTTAAATTTTGCGGAAAATTTTTCTAAAAAGATGTGTCAAAAGTTATGACTGTTTTTTTAGGCAAAATCCAGATGAAAAATTGATGAAAAACCACTATTTTGAAGATTTCGAGACAAAGAAGCATTTACAAAAATTTTCCGCAAAAAATTTTATTGTTCGGTAAAAGATACACCATTTACTGCGAAAAAATTTTCAAAATGTTTTTTCTTCGCCGAAACTAAGCTCTTCAAAGTTGAAATACTCTTCCTCGCAAAAGTCTTCATTTTCTTCTTCATCAAACTTTTTCAATGCAATTTTTGAATTTTCAGATTCAGGAATAGTTTGTCTAATAGAAAATGTATAACATGCTATAGTTTTGTTGGTTACATCAGTCAGAAAACACATTTTAAACACGGCAATTATGAAAAATTCACTATGGTCAGAGCCCTTAAACCTTCTTCCATGCTATGGACCTCCCTGATCCACCATATAAAGTCCTTCATTTTGTTGCTATGTTTGCTACGGTAGGAAAGAGGTTATCTAAAAGTCAGAGGGATCTTTAGGGGATCTTTAGGGAACTTGAGTCATATAAGTTATGGAAAATCTTCCGGTCTGCCTTCTTCTCAAAAATTATTGTTTGTTTCTCCTCCATAAACGTTCTCCTCCCTTGAATCTGCTTGAATGAGGTTGTACAGCTGTGCAAGGAACATACAATCCCTTCATATTGAATAAAACTCCAGCTAGAGGTTACTTCCTCTCATTTATATTCCCACGTGGTGAAGCAATAAAAAGGGTTTATCAATCTCTATTAAATTATTTACAAATATACTCAAAGGTAGCTTCATTCTTTTTAAAACGATACTTATTTGATGTATGATTGAAAAAAATGTTCATTTTGTTTTGAGTTTGAGTTGTGTTTGAGTTGTGCCATGAGAGAAGAGTTGAAGTGAAGAGATTTGTTTTTGTGATGAAGGTTTCATGAGAAGGCTTTCACATGGCTTTATTTGACGAAATCAGTTTGTTGCAAGAAGTTGAAAAACTTTTGAAAGAAATCCGTGCAGAAATCAAGTATGCAGAGAATGTGCATTACCACAGATCTTTCTCTAGCACAAGCACAATTCAAAAATTCAACGATGATGTTTCGGTAGAAAATAAAAGCAACAAGTCTGTCCACTCCATTTCCAATGATAGTGATGAAGGTGCTTATTTTTTCGCACAAACTTTCTAAAATAGTCGGGTCTTGTATTCTGTTGAATATTGATTTATTTATTATCTTGTGTTGTTTTGTGACCCCGGCTAGCTGTTTAACGTCATAAAACGCTATTTAATTGAATAAAAGCAGGTTTTTGAACCTGTCAACCGAGGGGGAGGTAATCATTTGAGGGGGGGATATGAATTGAAACTTTTATAATTACTTTCATCAAAATTGTAAAGTATAAATTGTATTTTGTTTAGTTTTCCTGGATAACGCAAATGAGCAGCATTTGGAACAAAAGCCACTGAAAGAGAATCCCGTCAAAGAATGGGGCGATTCGTTCGATAATCTGGTGAATGATATAATTGGCATGGAATATTTCACGGTATATATATGCAGCACCTGACCCCGAGAATGTAGTAATGTAGAATGCAGGTTTCTCATTTTTTTAATATTGTAGCTAATCTAATAGTTCAACTTCATAAAAAGTTGTTTCAGAGTATACTGTTACATCTTACTGATTATTTCTGGACAAAATTTTAACTTGAATTAATTTTTACCAACGAAAATCTGAATGGAAGTTGATTGGATACTACCCGAATTGAGACATTTTTCAAATAATAGAATTTCTATCCCAATTTGGACTTAAGTAGAAATTTTTGAACCCGCGTTGTTACATTATTCACATATTTCAACACAAAATTTTTTTCAACCTACAAAATTAAAACAACTTTCTTGTCTCTTTTTTTGTCCTTTCTTAAAAGAAAGGAAAAGTAAAATTACTTTTCCTTATTTGTAGCACGATAAAATTAATATCTTTGTTAATTTTGTGTCAGAGTATACAGGTATACGGACCCCAAAAACCATGGTACCCCAAAAGCAGCTGTATTTCTAAAGTATGAATTTCACCGAAATTCGTGAAATTCCATTCTCAACAACCGAATCTTTTCACCTACATTCTGGGGGTTAAAAAGTGAAAAAACCCTATTTTCAGAATAACACAATGCTCGATTTAGAGTATTGTTTTGGCATAAAATATTTCTAAAATTTGCTGTTAGAGTTAAAATCCAATTGGAAAAATATCAACATTTTACTATTACTAGATATAAAGCCATAAAACTGGGCGCTATAACGAAAATGGGAGTCAACTTCAAAGACCAAAAAAATTGGCCTATCTATCAAAAGTAATTAAACTAACCCCTGGAAAAGGATTTTGGGAGTTAAAAATTTCGTTGAAAACATTCAAAATCTTTTAAAATGCAAATCTACATCTTTCAGGTCTGATTCAAATTTCACCTACATTCTCGGGGTCAGGTGCTGTACTCTCTCCTTCTTTTGCACTAGCCGTCTATACTTTAGTGACATTTATTGCATTTGTTTGAATACAATAATAAGTTTATGTCATCTTCAGAGTTTTTTTTTCAGTGTCATGAAAACGATGAAAGGAAATTACACTGAAAGCTTTATTTTTCTTTTCTCTCTGTGTATTTATCTTTTTATTTTGTTTTTATTGTACTTTTCTCACAAAGTAACATTCGAATGAAATCACAACACGTTCGATGAAAGAACGCTGTAAAAAATATTAAAAACTCAATTTTGAAGAAATTGGCGCCTCTTCGAGAGTGTTTTTAACGATTAATTGCTCTCTAAAGGGTGCAATTTGTATATGTAATCACATGATAACGAGTGCAATTTGAAAATAATTGCACGAGTGATTTTTGTTGTTGTTAATTCTCACAAAATTAATTATAAACGTTCGATGAAAAAGGATGCAATCGACGATTAATTGCTCTCTTTGAAGGTGCGCCAAATTAGAAAAAATAACTCATCGTGCGATTAACAAAACTTAAACTGTTTCAATAAAAGACCAATGGGCTCTCTGTCTTCAAATTCTACATTCATTAAATTGGGAGAACATCACTGTATGAAGGGATGCTTTGTAGTATAGTTTGTAGTATTCATTTTCCTAATTGTATTGTATTATCTTGTTTCATGTATTCAACTCACTCACTCATTTCTGTTCACATAATACAGGAATTTCTGAAGAAAGAATTCAGTGAAGAAAACATACAATTCTGGAAAGCTTGTAACCATTTCAAGACATTCAACTTTCAATGTCAAGCCCAAGTAATTTACTTTTCATAATAACCTTTAATTCAAAGTTTGCAATTTTTACCAAGAGAGAAATGCACTTCTAAATCTGTACAATGCTTTCAGATTTTTGGCAATTTTCCTCTACTTGCCCTACAGCTTGAATTCAAATGACCTTATCTTTGTACTAGATGGAAGATTAAAGCGGGATAATTGGTCAAGTTGTCAATTCTGAATATATATATATGTCCTGGTCATTTGCTCATTTATACTTTGTCTCTATTTATAGATGGTAGAAAGTGCACGATCGATATACACTACTTTCCTATCTCGCGATGCACCAAGTCTGGTCAATGTGAATCAAAGTGTAGTGGAGAATTTGGAGAAATACTTGGATGAACCAAAGAGAAGCATGTTTGACCAGCCTCAAGAGCAGGTTCGATACATTATTTTTCTCTCAACAGTTTGACTAATTTGATTTGATCCTAAAGAGCATGATTCAGTCCTTAGAAAGTGAGGATCCATTGTAATCCATCCTCAACGGTAAGAAATTGAAAGACTCTTTACTGACACTAGAAAAAAAGACACCGCGATGTATGGTGCAAGTTATAAGTCTATGAATTTGTTTTGCACTCCAGGTCTTTCAACTGATGAAATTCGACAGCTACAAACGGTTCTTGAAGTCGGACAAGTACAAAGAGTTGTTGGAGCAGGAGAAAAACAAGGTAAGTGAGACACAGCTAAATATCGCTTATGTAGGAGCTTACAATATATTTAGGAAAAGAGATACACCGAAACCGGTTCGAACCACATAAGTCATTTGTCAGTGATTATTATTGGTATCCATAATTCTGCATATTTGATGTACAAAATAAATTATTAAAAAGTTGATCTTATACTTCTATACGGCACAGGTGTGTCTTTTATTTTAAATTCTTTTTATAAGAAAACTTCATCTAAGAATATCATGAATTTTCTATAAAAGTGCAATCCATTTAAAAACATAGATAAAAAGATTGAAGCGATTTTACTAGTTTCCTATAAAGGATGTAACCCTTGTTGTCGAAATATAGGCCTTTATTAAACAGGTACTCTGATAAAATAATTGTTTCAGGAGTTTTTAATTGCAATGCATCGTATCACATTGAGATAGAGTACTATATCCGGTAATGTTATTCCAGAATAATACTTTTAGCAACGGGCGCATCATATCCTTGGCTATTAGCTAGTTAAGCAGATAAGTTTTATCTAAAATTCAGAAGCAAAAAGTGCCAACCAAAGTAAACCAAAGATTATCACAAATTATAATACCAAATGGTAGGTAGCAACAAAAAGAATGTACACAAGAGACATATCATCTTCTATCATTTCGAATTTAATTTCTTTACTTTCTGCAGATAGCATGGAAAGACTACAACGTGAAGGACCGCAACCAATTCAATATTTTCAGCAAAGGTGAGTTTTCATCACAGTCTCAACGTCCTGTCCAATGAAATGTTTCATACAACAACAAAGTATCAAAATTATCCTCTACCTGCCTTTATGTGTTCTTTCAGATAAACAATTTGTCAAGTCGAATGCTTTGGATGATTGTTTCGATGCACAAAAACCGCAGGTAGACGATATGTTTTTTACATATTTTTATGTTGTATGTATGCTTTTGATTGCTCACATCTCACTTCTTTTGAATTGGGCAAACCAAATAAAAACTATACTTTAAACCATACCCTATGAGCAAACCATGAATATAGCAGCTCATTCGGCTCCTTTTCACGTTGTACTTTTTTTCAACCACGTGATGTCTGCTGCTATGTTTTATCGAGCACCCTTTACAATTTTGCTATTAGTTATGGGATGGACTGCACGGCAAAAATAAATTCTTACGCGTCATTTTCCCCGATGGAACGTCGACCATCATTTCAGCGGAAGAAGGCTCCACATTGAAAGATTGTTTGGGTGATCTTTGCCGTTCGAAGAAGATTTTATTGTCGTCTTATGATGTTACTGTTGGTTGCCCTAGAAAGGTACCTTTTCTTGCAATATCTTTGTACGCCTGTTTATTGCGTTACTCAGAATTATTGTATCTTTTATAATCACACGTTGAAATGTACGAAGCGATGTAGTTAGAAAGATGATATCGAGAATACCACTACTAGACAGTCAACTTTCTCGTTACTTTCCTCACCTTTTTTCATTTTACTTTCCAGGTTGTTGGACTAGATGAAGAAGTATCTTGCTTGAAAGAAAATGTCATCTTCTTTGAGAAACGAACGTTATTCAGGTAAATTTCTTACTCACTATTGAAAATAAGTCATTCATAATGTTCTGAATTTGGATCAACTCCCCAAGTGGATAATTTAGATAAAAAAGGTGACGACTAGAAATTTCTTTTTTGCAGCCATTAAGAACAGAATAGAATACGGAAAGGCTTGGTGGGCGAATTACCGCCTTATCTCTTCATACTCTATTTTATCAAAGTTGTTTCTACTGTGATTTTTTATTTTAAGAAGGAGGATAGTTACAAAAGATGGATAGATAAATAGATGTTTTGATGATCTACATTTCGTTGTTTAGGTTTGAGCTACCGAATGGACGATCTGTCGGCATCAAATCTAACCTAACCAAATCATGCTTCCAAGTTCTCGAACCCATTATGAAGAAAAATGGTTTTGATATCAATGAATATTCCTTCCATTTTGTGAGTAGGCCGTTTATTCCTTCCGTCTCAATTTGTAATTTTAACTCGTTTAACGGTGAAGTTCCTTGGTAGATCGTGAATACTAATGGAACCTTTTGGTTCATTTATAGTTTGGTGAAAAATCATCGATACCACTCGACTCTAAAGTGTCCGTCGCTGATGGTAAACGGTTGCAAGCAAGGAAGATTTATAAGAAAACAGGTACATGTCTTGAAAAAGAAGGCACCGTCGTTTTGAAATGATTCCACTTTCTGCACTAAGATTCTACTGACTTTTTCCGGGAATTTTCCTCTATTTTTTCTGGGATAACTGTTTAAAGGTAAGGAAAATCTAACTTTCCGAAACTCATTTTTCAATCCCCGGAGTTCTGATCTTTTTCTGCTAGAAAAGTGACAGTGGAATTTTAGTGGGAGCAGTGGAATCTTGTGCAAAACGACGGTTTAATCTTTTGCGATATGTTTTCAATGAAGTTAGGCTGTAGCTATTATCTTTTCAAGGTGTATTGTTTAAGAGAATAGAGACAATAAAACATTGCAAGAAGGAATTACCACACATTTATCATAAATAACCTTGAAGTTTCCATGACAACACCAACATTCTTTTGTAAATATACTTCTTTGTTTTTGTGCTTTCAGAAAAAGAAGTGCCGGAGGGAACGGTCAACAAAACATTCGACTCGCGAGCATCACTTCGACGTTTCCGTTCCAGTAGTTTGAACAGAGATGAGAGAAACCAGCAAGTAACGCGAACCATCGGTAATGAAGTCAAACAGATGTTTACCAGCAAGGGAAAACAAGCAGAGAAAGATGCTTTTGGTAAGGAATCATTCCCAAGAAAGTGTTCTCAAGATGCCAAAAGTTTGACGAGAAAGCGCCGAAACACTGTTTTCTTATAATCATCCCGAAAGTCTCGATCACAATTTTTTTAGCTAGCGCCCCTGAATCTGAAACAATTTACATTAATTTTTTGGAAAGTTTATCATCTTCTAAATTGATTTTTTAAGATTTTCAGCTTTTCAGATCAGGAATTTTGTGCAAAACATGAAAATCTTAATGTGTCATTCTTTTGTTAACTACCTGATTAGTTAGAGTTGGGAAAAAAATAGAAAATATAAATAGAAAATATAATAGCCGCATTCTTTTTCACCGTTCAAAACACATAATTAGTTCGAGCTGTTAACATTTTAAATTTTGAATTTTATTTTAGCCTTGATGGAAGCATTGCAACGTTCAAACGATGACAGATTTGACGATCAGCGAGGCTTACTTCCAGCTGATTTAAAACTTCCAGAATTTCTTAAAGGTCCTCCAGACAAAGGAAATCAGATCTCAGTCGATAAAGAGGAATCCACCGGTTGAAACCGTGAATGAATCGGATTCGAAAGCTGTGCATAAATGTAGATAGTCGAGAAAACTTTGTAAATCTTCGTGACGCTCATTTCTACTAATAAAAAAAATGTAAACTATTTTCTAAAGATTATTTTTTCTATATGCATTTTCAATGATTGGAAGTTTCTTAATGAATGGTGTGGATTTTTTAGAATTTCTTCACTTACGTGTACATATTGTAAAGTCAAATTTTTACTACAAATTTACTTTTATCTTATCAGCGACTTTTTATTTTAAAATGACCTGAATCAAGGACCACTGTCAAATGTAGATATAGAATGGTTTTTTAGGGGTTTATTCTTTAGCTAAAGCACTGTATTTCACAAGGGCAATTGTTTTATTTTTTATACAATGTATTATATATTTTAGTCAGGGTCTTTTTAAAATACGACTATACCTTACTATAATGGAATAATTATGTTCCAATCGAGAATTAAAGTAGAAAATTTTCTTTTGGATAATGCTTGACTAACAAAGTTCCCTCTTACGATTCAGCTAAAGGTAGATCGTCGATGTTCATCCTAAGATCCGGTTTCTGACCAAACTATAGATCCCAGCCTAAATAATTAGCTAATTCGAGCCTTTGGATACTGAAGTTCTAAAGGAGTGGCCCAATTAAGCCCGAATGGCTAGATAGGCCTTTAAGCTTTCTGCAGCAAAGAAAAGTGAAAATTTTGTGCCGATGGATCGGAGCGCGAGATAAAAAAAAGTAGGCGGCTAACGCTATTTCGCATCTCTCAAAAAAGTGAAATTACTTGTTGTCGCCTCGGGTAAGTTATGGCATGTCTTAAAATTACCATAATTTTTAGATCGCATTAGCCGACAGAAAACAACCAAACAAATGACTGAACATGAAGAGTACTATGATGTAGTTTCTAACCTGATGTGCAACCTAATTGATTTTTGCGAAAAACCGTGAAAACTGATTATGACGTCATAATCGATGACGTCATGAAAACTAAAAATTGAATTTCTCAAGAATGGTTTATCCAATTGTCTTCAAACTTTAACCAAAGTTGTATCTCACTAAAGTCGATCATTTAAAAAAAAAACTTTTTTCGAAATTCTGATTACGTCAGCAAAAAATAGGATTTTTTCTTTTTTCCTAATTTCTGCTGACGTCAAGAAAATTTTGAAAAAATTCATTTTTCAAATGATCGACTTAAGTGAAAGGTGAGATCAACGATGTAAAAATAATAGATAACCAAATTGCCTTGATTCTCAAAAAACATCCGTGTTACGGTTGTAAAAATATTAATGACATTTTGCATCGTAAAAAGTGCAATTAAATAAAAACTTGCTTCATTTGCAACCTTCTATTGGACAGAATCGATCACGTGATGTATATTTTTCCAAAATTTGGGTTAGAAAAAGTGTAGGCAGCCTCACAGAAGGAATTTTTTAATTAGATATTATTGTTCTATAAACATTCATCTGTTTATTTTGTATCATGCAACCTCAATGCACTTTTCATACGTGAGATATCGCATTTCAAATCGCACATATATTTTTCAGATAACAGCATTTTATGAGCGTTTATTTTATCCAGATGAAGATTAAGTGGTATCAGGCCGATCCGTAGTCAATTTGTCTAAAGATTGGTACCTTTATCTTTTGAAAAATTTTTTTGATTGTTTTCGCTTATCCTAGACCATATTCGCTGTTCTCAAGAACTGATCAGTGAGATGCAGAAGATAAGTGAGTGGCCTCATTAATGGAAAATGTCCTCAATGTCCTTCAACCCTGATCCTTCTGAACAGGCAGTTGAAGTGTAACTTTACCCGGAGGTTAAATCCAGCTGATCGCCCAGAAATCTATATATCTATATATTAATACGCTAAAACGTGTGTGTTTACAACGTTTTGTAAAAAGTTTTCGAAAATCTAACAAGGCTCTACAAAGCCTCCTCTTCATGGCGTTGAACCATCATCTTTTTGCACCTTATGCAGATTTCCTATCACTAGACCAACTTTGATACCCCAAGTTATTATTTTCTATACAGCAAGTTTGGAGCTTGATGGGTTAAAATCAACCTTGTTCCCAAATTTTATTTGTCATTTTAAAGAATTCTTATTCAGATGCTCTTTAAAACTTTCTGTTTACAATAGCGGCTCTCTATCACTTTCAAAACTTTTCAAAGACTTTCAAAGTCACCCTCGAATGTCCAACCACGATGGCTAGCCACGATGGCTAAGAAGATCTAAAATATAATTTTTCTAAGCCATTTACTTAATTGTGGTTAAAAATTGCAATGCAATGTTATCTTTTTTCTCTTTTATTTCCTAAAATCAAAATCATATCATCAATCGGCTACCGTGAAAAGCCTTGGAAAACCACAGGTCAAAATCATATATTCCGACGAATCGAGATTCTATTCATTGCGCAATCAACGAAGACAAAAGTAACCATGACGACCATCCAAGATCTTGGATGAAGTTCAAAGTTGATATTTTTATTCCCGTCGTTGAAAACACAACTAAAAAGTATCATCATTTCTTTTTAAAAAGAGTCAGTGATAGAGAATCATAACATAAAGTCAGTCTATTATTTCGATTCAATTAAAAGTGACATTTCCATAATTAATAGCTCAGTAATTACTGTTATACATTTGGGGATCATGTAAAAGATTTTTTTCGAAAGAACTCACTTCGATTACACTTGAGTTAGGCTTTGAAAGCCTGGCAGACAGGCGGCTAATTAGATTAGAAGACTCGTATTTTTTTTATGAAATAATAAAATGCTTTGATCCTGCTTATCTTACGAATATTCTTCCTCCCCAGAGAGGAGAGGAAGAGCAGTGCAATACAGGGCTAAGGATAAAACCACTACTCGAGGCACCTTTCTGTAGGACCGAGCGTTATCGTGCCTCTTTCTTTCCTTTTTGCATAAATGAATGGAATAACCTCGGAGATCTTATACGAAATCTTCCCACTTTTAAGTCCTTTAAGCTAGCAATTCTCCGATTTCTCAGACCCAGTACTAACTCAGTTTTCAACGAAGGCGTTGTTCTCCTTCACCGGTTAAGGGTTGGTTTCAGTCATCTTCGTGAGCATAAGTTCAGGCATAATTTTGCAGACGCAGTCGACCCCTTCTGCAACTGTCGACAAAATTCAGTGGAAACAACACAGCATTTTTTGATGCATTGCTTCGATTATTCTAACGACAGACTTGTGAAGTTTGACAGCTTTCTTCAACTTGATATAACCAAGAAATTATTATAAACACTGGATAAACAACGAGCTATATTTTCATTGATTTCTCATGTTCTGGCCTTGTCCGCAGTAATGACATTATTGTTCACTCTCCTTCCTTCATTAAACGATTTTCCGTGACATTTTAATCATTTTTTTCATCTTAACACAGCCATTTCAATTCCCAAATGAAAATTAAGTTTTCTTTAGAGAGGCTAACGCATCAAAATAATTGCTAATTATGTGTCGTTATGACGTTTCAAGTCGCAAGAAAAACATCCTATGTATAAAAAATCGAATGTTGACACCAGAAATTTTCAAACTTTAACCTCAATAAAACCACCGATCCACCACGAGCCTCCAAAATATTTTCATATCACGGTGAAGCCAAGACACTCAAGTCTAATATATATCAATCTTAGCTCTTCCCAGAAAGATGTTAGAAAGATATCGCCAACTTAAAATTCTGTGTCATTTTAGGTCTTTTGTTTGATTTTTCTTGTCTGATGATGTTTTTGTCACACCAGATTTAATACATGTATCCGTTAAGTATTTTAGCATTTATTTTCAAATTTTTGGCGAGTAAAAGTACAAAAAGATAAAGATAGAGGACTTTTTAGAAATAGGATTATTAATCATTTTTCAAAATCAGAGAACTTCGAGCCGCCATGACAGTTGTCCTTTGCGGACAAAGCTAGATCCTCGATTGTTTTCTTAAACAAAAGAAAGACAATGCTTCGCTCTCCACCGTTTTATACGTTGTTTATCCAGTGTCTATATTAAATTCATGATATAACCTTGTTTCCATTTAATCCCAAAAAATTGTGTAAAATACTTCTTTATGGCAACCCCGATTTCGGCATTGTCCAAAATCATGATATATATTGAGTATGACGATAGAATTCTTCTGTGATACTAGCCGTTTTGGGGGACTGTTATTCTAGTCTTCTACTCTAACTGCTCTCCTAGCTCTCTTTGTTTTTGTTTTGTTTTTCATTTTTGTTAGTAATTATCCTCTGTAGTTAGTTTCTTTTCCATTTAATAATTTATTGCTACAATCTCCCTCGAAATATATTGAGATTTTAGTGTACTTTAACGTTTTTCATAATTTAAAGTTCGGGCGAGAATTGCTATTTCAGTACTTCAACTTTCTTTCATTGAATATTTCGATTTTAGAGGGGTTTGGTGGCTTCTAGGCTATATTGCAAGCCTCATTCGAGCAAATTTGAGCTTTTAAATCCTGAGATCGTAAGGTCCTAAGCCTTAAGTCTCATGTTAAAACTCTGAGATAAAACTTTACTTTCCAACTGTAGTTTCAAAATTTCCGATCATATTATTTTTGCTGAATTTGCAATGATTTTTATACTTCTCTATCTCTACACCCGCGCTCAATTTTCTTTTAATGACTTTAATGCCCAGGTTGGCCTGGACAATGAACGATTTTATTTTCATGAGGTCACCAATCAAAACTCCTTGATTTTATGCACAATTTTCACGAAAAAAGCTTCAAATAACCTCTTTTCAACACCCTTCTGGAAGCAAATCTAAAAAAAAAAGATTATATTCTTGTTCGAAATAATGGAAAAACAGTGTTCGGAATTCTCGCCCCTGTAAGTAGTCTCTTGTCACGTCTCTCTCATCCTCAGATCTCCTAAAAAGCCAAGACCTGGCCCAATGAAAACAATAGACTGACAGCAGCTTTATACCAACTCTCATCTTCGTTATATATGTATTTCATCTACTCTCTAAGCCAGATGATGATCTAGAGCAGAGAAAAGATACGTAACACTGATCAAGGCTCCATCAAGGCCAATGAGGAAGTCTCTCTCTTTTACCCAGAAAACAGAAAATCAAAAGAAAAATCTCTTTGAAAGTAACGTTCTTTCTGACGCGCGCAAGTCTCTCATAGAGGCGAAGAACAAACACCAAACTCACCCTACAAGGAATAAATCTACACTCCTTTCGAATGCTTAAAAGCATCTAGATGATGCCTATCTCAATTCTGGGGGCAATGTCTATTCAAGGAAAACATTTCAAAATTGTGTATCTTCCATCAACATTTTGCTGCATGGAAGACAATTAGCGAACTCACAGGTCGAAAAGGTCACCCTTCCATCCAGCTTAAAGGTGGCTCTTCCTAAAAAGGAAAGAAAACTGTCTAAATCATTTCAAATCTTTACTCCGTAATCTACCTGTTCTTAATAATGATGTACTTCTTTTGACCCAATTTTTTGACGAGCTCAACATTTCCACCTCTCTTTTTACTGTAGACGAGCTCACTAAAAGTGTCAAATTATTTTTGCAATCTTTTGGTCCTGACAATATCCCAACTGTACTCTCTGGAATGAACCAATTTTTCTTGATCTTTTCCTTGAGTTTCGTAATCACATCTCCAGTCCAACATCTGCTTGGTTAACAATACTACCCTAGTAAAATCTTTTGTTTTAAAGGGTGCTCCTACCCTACCTTTACGGACAGTAGAGCTTACCACTCTTAACTAAAGGAAGATCGATAAAAAGTGACAATGCAATGCGTTCGACTCTTTGTTACATAAACGCTTTGTATTTAAAACATGAAAGATTCCATAATAACAATTTGACTAGGTCACAGTGTGGATGTAAACCACACTGAAACGACCGCCTTCCATAACGCATCACGCTCGCGAGAGAGCGTGTGCACATTATTAACGCCTACATGTCATCTCCAGTACATTTTAGATTATTAATTGATTACAATATAGTCATTTTTCGTGTCTCGATTATTCAATTCCGAATAAAAGACATTCAGGGAAAAAAAGAGAAACACCTGGGTAATCTAGTTAAAAAAACCGAAAGTAAATGGTAGACAAAGTAATGAGCCAAGGCAAAACGAGATTAGCGTACCACTGTGAAAGAAACCGCCTCCAGCGGTCGATTAAGGAAACCTTCCTGTGTAAACGCATCGATTGACTCTCTATCTAACTTTATTACCTTCATGATTTATCAATTGAAAAAGTGATCAAAATAAAAGCACCTCTCCGTACGCACGGTAAAGATTTGTTTTTAACTGGACTTGATTTTATTAAAGATCTCGTGCTTGTTGCCGAAATTATCCAAAATATTGAGGATCTTCTTCGTTTTCTAGAAACGTCAGCTAGCCAAGTCGGTCTATACTGTAACAAAGGTAAACTGAATTCATCAGTTCTTCAGCAAATGCCCACCTTCTAATTTCTCTACACGGTGTCAACATAAAGTCAGTAAAAGACTTCAAATACTTAGGATCCTACATTAATAACTCTAAAAGCGACTTTAAAACTAGACTATACTATAGTCAAAGACAAATTACCATCTAAGAAATAAGCCCAAAGCCGAAGAAAATTCGCAAACGGGTTTTTTTGCCGAAAAGAGTTAGAGTTAGAGTTTGCCAGTCTTTCTTCGAAACTCTCCCGCCGACTTTTCCGACTTTTTTCCGTATACCGCCATACCGCCATATTTTCCCGCCTTTACTATCACATGGTCTACTTTAAAACTAAAAAAGGCCTCGCGTGGAAAGCATGCAATAAACTAAATAAGATCTGGAATTCCAATATGTCCAATGTTCTCAAACTCCTAACTTTTAAAAGCCTTGTCGAGTCAATTCTTCTTTACTTGAACAATGACAAAAGCTATGCTCAAAAGTCTGGACGGATGTTACACCAATTTCTTGAAAAGGGTACAAAACCTGGAATGGAGAAACCATCAAACGCTGCAAGAAATCTTTATCGGAGTGCCCAGATATCAACCATACTGACCAGCAGAATGCTTACCTTTTCTGGACACTGTTTCCGCTCGAAACAGGAAGTTATATCTGATCTACTTCTCTGGTGTTCTGCTGGCCCAAAGCGTCTAAGAAAACATACGAACAAAGGAACAGCGGGGCTTGAGTTGGGAGAATTTGAGACAGCGATGCTCGACTTTGGGAGGGTTATTGTATGTTTCCGAATTAGGTCTTCACAGACCTAGATCGGTGATGATGATGGCGATGGTCTTGAAAGAAATACCAGCGGAAGTATGGAAACTACCTGACTTCCAAAACCTTCTTCTTGATTTTTACAGCCAGGTGTACAATGGCGACACAGCTGGGAGAAGATGTCGAAGAACTCTCTCGACCGGATTGCTCAAAGTGCTTCTCCATCACGGGCACAAAGCGTTATGATTTCATCCAACCACCAGATGAGAGAGGCGATCAGATTGAAGAGTGGGTAATCAGCAAATCTTCAAATGTACTTAATGACGGAAAGCCAACAAGAATCAACAGAGCAACAGGTGGAGAGAGCACCCCGGATATATCCTTGGGTGGAAAAAACCAACCAACCAAGTGCACCTGGACGACAATCGACCCCATTGGAAAAGACGACAATCTAGCCATCATGATAAAGGTCAACCAAACAACAAATCACGAACCAACTAGATACCCGGTCCGATGGAAGTCTAGCGGCGTTGACTGGACGCTCTTCACGAACGAAATAAAGAATACATGCAACTCTATCACTCCCGAACCCAACCTAACAGCTAGAGTGATTAGATTCAAATTCACCTTAAAACAGCTGGTGTCAACCACGTCGGCAAGATGAAACCCAGTTCCAAGACAAATACTTACATGACAATAGTTCGCGCTGCCTTTAGGAAAAGAAAAAGAGCTGAGAGAGACTGTGAAAGATAACCGTCAAGGAGGCCAGAAAATCTATGCAATGCAGCAAAGGAAGAAAGTTGGAGAAACTTAGACACCGTCACTGAGGCCGACGACAACAGGATATGTCGTTTGATCAAATCCCGTAATGTCGTCCAAGAAACGAACTTCCCAAATGAGACAATAAAACATAACAGAAAGACCATAACCTCAAACGAGAGAAAATCGAAGATTTTCACCAAATATTATTTCTTGGTAAGCCGTCATCAGAAGAAAAAGATATCAACCGAGAGTTCATAAAGAGATTGAGAGCAACTAGAGACGATAGAGAATAGGTCCCCATCACTATCCCGGAACTGGAAAGTGCCAAGAAGATAAGTTGCAAAGGAGCCATCGGCCTGAACGATAGACCTCCATCATTCCTGAAAAGGTTCAAAAACTTAAATCCAAGATCTACTGGCAATCTTTAATTCCAGCTTCGCAAATACCTTATGTCCACAAATCTGGAGCCTCCTGCACATCTTACCACCTCTTAAGTCGCGGGAAAGCCCACCAGGGAACTAGCTTCATTCCAACCAATTTCGCTAACTTCTTGTGTTGTGGAAGCCTTGGAAAGGATGGCGAACGACAGACTATACTATTGGTCAGAAACTCAAGGCTGGTTTCACTCGGCCCAGGCAGGTTTCTGCAAGGGCAGAGGCTGCGACAACCAAATAGGCAGGCTAATCCAGAAGATCCAAAGCGGCTTCCAAGACAACACAAGAAATATGACAAATATCAGTAGATGTGGCTGTGAAATGGTCAAAATGGTCGAAGGAGTGCAGAATCTCCTTAAATTCTGGGAAAAGTGAATTAAACTTCTTCTCAAACTCCACCAAAAGACATCCAAAAAATTGGACCCCATCAATTAAAATAGAGAATAACACCATCAAGTACGACGCAACCCCCCGCCTTCTTGGCGTGATACTAGGCAGATCCCTCAGTTTTGGTCCACATATCGTGTACATTGAAGAACGCTCTAGAACTGAGAATGATTGCTTGCCTGTCAAACACATCATGAGGATAGAACAAAGATTACCTAAAACGAGTGTTCAGTACGAACATCAAATCGATCATCAACTATACAGGTTTCGCATGGTAACCTTGCCTCCAGGTTGACCTGGCCAGTCTACCTAAACGACGCTGAGACTACCCAACAACGTAGAACAGCTTGCCAGTGATCGGTCTTTATGTCAATGCAACAAAAACAAAGAACATTTTTAGTCGACAAACCTCTTAAGTTAATGATTTCAACTATCTGGGTAGTTTTATTGCATCTACTGAACAAGATAAACAGCCGCTTCGGAAAAGTCTGGTCTGCATCGAATAACATGAATAAAATCCGGAAATTAACTTTACCAGACAATCCAAAGAGATATTTCTTTAGAGCCACTGTAGAATCTGATCTTGTTTACGGTTCAATTCAATCTCCTGGACATTATAACTTCTACATTGGGAAAGAAGATCGACGAAGCTATTATACAAGAATGTTGAGAGTAGCGCTAGATAAATCCTTGACGGATCACCTTACCAATGTTAAGCTTTATGATAATATACATCGCATTACATAAACAATCCGAGAACAGCGTCTACGTTTTGCTGGCCACTGCTGGCGGAGCAAAAACGAAATATCCTCAGAGGTAATACTTTGGGAGCCGCTTTATGGAAAAAAGACCACGGGGCAGACCAAACAAAAATTATATCGAACAACTGAGAGATGGTGCAGGCTGATCAAAGGAAGACCTTCCAAATGTCATGGGATATCGGCAACAATGAGAAAACTTGTCATCGCAAGCCTTGCAATCTCAACCTGCCAAGGTAAGGTAAGAGGCTTTTCTTATTTTGAGATGCAGACTTAACTTCTGCCTATCTTACGAAAGCACAAAATGCTTTGATATTTCTCTATATAACTTCCTGGAAGAATAAAATCTATTTTAAAGACCATAAAGCAGGTACTCTTAAGTCCAAAGCTATTTTTCTAGCTTAGAAATTGCACTTACAGTACCTGCCTATTATGTTTTAACATGCGATACCAACTTAAATCCATTTATCAGCGTTAAAGCCATTACTTAATCATAAACATGTTCACAAACTTAAGAATTCTTATCTTAATCTATTATATTAGGAATACCACGCTGCACTTAAAAGTACCCACGTAATAATTATTTAGAAACTTGTAATCTGGAAACTTGGAACTATCAATGTTCGCACAGGACGAAATCGGGAAATAAAGCTGGTATCGGCATATGTGCGCTATAGAAAGTCAGACGTTTATCCCAAGGATCAGCTTCTGTCCCTATTAAATCCGGGATTAAATCAAATGGTACAATAAATAAATATGAAGTATACTGGAGTGAATAAACTCGAAAGCGATTCCACGGCGTTGGAATAATTGTGAAAGCCAACCCAAAAACATTGAAGTAAGATATTTATGTAAACTCATGGATCATTGTTGCAGAATCATGCTTTATGGATGCCACTTGAAAGTTTTCTGTTGCTACGTTCAAACAGAGGGAGACTCGAAGTCCTCAAAGGATAAATTCTACAGTAAAGTAAGAACTCTAAACCACGCCGTAGTTTAATGCTCTACATTTTTATGCCACAGTCGCCAAAAAGATGATTTCTTTGAATCGAATAGTCAGACTTCTTCTTGTATGAACGCTTTGGCAAAATATTTGTTGTCATGTTGCTTGCTACATTCTCTGTTCTGTAAAAATATAAAAACACTTTGTTTGATTACTCTCAGGTTCCTATTATAGCTTTCAAAAAGAAGAGTCCCTTACTTTGCTCTAAATAGCCAGGTTTTAGTTTATAATTACCTTAATCTAAGGTATTTAGTGGCACAATTTCCATCCCCCGGTAATTAGGCTCCCCCCATTTATTAAAATTTTTTCAAGCCCTGGCGTTTATTCCGACCACTTTATTAGGCAGCTGAGAGTAGGCTTTGAAAAAGAGTTGAAGAACAACAACAACATGAACGCATACAGCCATGAAGCTTCTCGTGTGTCATTAAAACAAAATGAACCATCACCCAGGAACACAATACCTCCTGTCCCTTGATTAGAAGAAGAAGATGAACACAGTTATTCTGTTAATACTGTGTTGTCTATCAGTGACACATATAATCGCACCAATTGAGGAGGGATGGTCTATCAAAAGTTATAACCAAGAAGCTTAGTTTACCATTTTTCCATACATTAGTAAATTCTGTCAGCCCAATACATAGAGGTCAAGATCCTGAGAAGTCGTATCAAATTATCTAGCTCTTCCTTCTGCTACACAAAAAGAAAAAATCCTTCCAAAAAGATGAACGACAGCAGAAAGTGTTTGCATACCGAAAGAATAAGAGTCAGACCAGTTTCGCCCTAATTCTTTACTCAATGTGGACAGTAAAGTCTTCTTTGGTGTTATCGCTAAAAAAACTGTGTCCTTTTTTCTGGAGAATAGAGTTTACTCAAAAATCGATTCAGAAGGTTTGTATATTCAGGGGGGGGGGTCGGTACTACAATTTCAGAAATCATGACTTTTAGTGACGTGGTGGTATTACAAAATAAGCCTAAAAGCATTTTAGTACCATGTGTACTAAAATCCCAAATTAGGTGGGGTCTTCAAGAAATTTAAGAAAAAATTTAGTACATGAGTACTAAAAACCACCAAATTTTAGGAAATTTAACTATTGACTGAGCATTTTAGGCAAAATGAAAAAACAAAAACTCTCTATATAAGATTTAAATACGTCCCTGTGTCAGAAATTAAGCAAAAATTTTGTCCCCGGTGGTAAAATACCCTTGAATTTCAGCCCCACTGGGAAATTGACTTTGATTTCATCCCCACTCAAAATTCCATGTTTAAAAATTGCACTCCAAAACCATATCCCCACTGGGTTTTTAACCTTGGAACAATAGTTTTTCTACCTCATTAGCATTTCAATAGGAAATTTTATCTCAACTGAGGAAAAAGGTTCCTCTGGGGCTGTGAAACACCCATGTTTCAATTTAATTGTTCTGCTTTTATATACTATGGAATAAAAATGTTTTCGAAGTTGAATGCTTTGTTTTTTGTAAAGAACCGTGGATAACTGGATAGAAAAGAAATAGCAAGCTGTAAATTAGAGGTGAAAAATAACCAATCAATATTTGCAATAACTAAAGTAGAGCAGAGCAAAAGTGTCTTGACTGTTTCTGAGTCTTTATCTAGAATAGATAGAGATAGATCAGGTTCATTGACAGCTTAAATAACCAGAGTTGGCATTTTGTTGAAAGTCCAAAGACCCGCATTCTTCGAACCGAATTCCAAAATAAGCCTTAGTTAGGTGGTCACTATGCTAAAATGTCAAAATAAATTTTAGTACATGTGTACTAAAATTCCTTTTTCAAAAATTAGGTGGGGGTATGTCAAAAATCGTCAAAAACCTTGTAGTACTCATATATGTCTTGGATTTTAGTACCGACCCCCCCTGGTATATAAGCAGTTCCAGGTTGTATCAAACTTACCTCGATGATATTGGACAAACCCACCTGAATTGAAGACTTGGCGTATATGTAATGCCGTGGAAGAGACAGAAAAATGCATCAGCATACTTGGACACGATAACATTGAAAGCACAATCCAGGCGAATACCTCGGGACTCGAAAGCACTAAATTTAAGTCGTCCAAAGATATGACTGAGAAAGGAGAGGACCGTTTCAGTTGGCAGCCAAGTTCTAAAAGAAGAGAAGAATGTGCGGTTTCTGAAATGTAGTCAGCAAAGCCAGTGCATTTCATGGCAAGACAAAGCTGTCGATAAAGTCATCAAATATGGAGTGATTTTTGGAAAGTTAGTTTTCCCATCTGTTCTGTTTGGCATGCTTCTCTCCCAAGCCAATCTAGTTAGGTGGAAAAAAATATCTAAAAATGATGAATGTAGGTGAGGAAAGAAAGAAGGACAGTACGAGACATATCCGAACTACCCTCTTGGACTAGAGCGTGGGTTTACACTCAGCTATTTGTGGAAAAATAGAGAAAAACGCCCCAAACAACTTCCAGAAAAAAGATCACCTTTTGCAAGGAAGGAAACTAACGGAAGCCGAAACCCAAATATCATCATCCTCATCTTTCGACCGTGATTGATTTTGGCAGTGATTTATTCCTTCCTCTCGCTACCAGGAATAAGTTGGACATGGTGATAGGGTAAGAGGGCAAAGCAATCATCAAATTGATCGATCTCACCATCCACTGGGAGACCAACCCAAAGACAGAGGTGGTAAAGGAGGTCGATCAACTTACAACGCATTTCCTGACAAATCTTCATGCTACATCAGCTGTGGAGCGACGGATCATACACAAACCAATATTCCCAGTGGAACAAAGCTAGTACAATAATTCTCCTTCAAAGTCTTCGTCGAAATGACTCTACCAGAGCGATTCAAAACGTTAAACAGAAGAATATCTGCTACAAGTGTCTCTTTCCGTCACGACGTGATCAAGGTAATAACAAAGATGGTCAATGCCAACATACGTTCATATGCCAGCATCCTTATCATCAACCAAAGATTTATTATACACTGGATAAACGACTCATAAAACGAAGGAGAGCGATCATTGTATTTTCATTGTTTCAGAAAACAATTGATGTTCTAGCTTTGTCCGCAAAGGACAACCTGTCATGGCTCAAAGATGTCTGATTTTTAAAAATGTTTATCAGTCTTATTTTTAAAATGTTCTCTAGCTCTTCCTTTTTGTACATTTGCAGAAAAAAAAGTTTGAAAGTAAGGCTAGCATTCCAAGCTGGATACATTTGTGAAATCTAATGTGAGAAAAACATCATTAGACAAGAAATTCAGACAAAATGCTTATAGTGACACGAAGTTTTCAGTTGGAACTATCTTTCCAAGACTGCCCCCAGAAGAGCTGAAATTAACATACATAAGCCTTGAGTGCCTTGGCTCCACTATGGTATGAAAATCCTTTGGAGGCACGTGGTAGCAAGGTGGTTTTTTTGAGGTTGAACTTTGAAAATTTCCGGTGTCAACATTAAAACACGTCTTTTTGCAATTCTCACAGCTTGTAACGTCATAACGACTTATAATTAGCAATTAAGTAGAAGAATCTTACTCTCACAGGAATGTTTTAAGTCTCTTTTGGGAATTGGATGAGTGATTTCCGATAAGAAATGCAATAAAAATGCTTCGAAAAATCATTTAATGAGGGAAGGAGAGTGAACAGTAATATCATTACTGCGGGCATAGCTAGTACACGAGAAATCGGCAAAAACCTGCTACTTGTATATCCAGTGTAAAATAAATCCTTGCATCAACACACCCCTGTCTCAGTGCCCCGGTGGCATGATTTCAGTACATGATTTTTTTCAGTACATGGTTTCAGTACATGATTTTTTCCTACGTCACTGCAGTAATCAAATTTTTATTGCACTCATTTGTAATCATCCTAAATGGCTTGGGAATTCAAGAACTGTTTTTTATTGTCGCTGTCTTTATTCAATTTATATCTCAATTCACAAATGAGTGCAATAAAAATTTGATTACTGCAGTGACGTAGGAAAAAATCATGTACTGAAACCATGTACTGAAAAAAATCATGTACTGAAATCATGCCACCGGGGCACCGAGACAGGGGTGTATCAACCATTCAAACCCTTGTTTGTGAAGAACATAAGACGAACCAACAAAACCTGGACATCCTAGAACCTTATAGGAATAGATGCATCATCCGACAACCTGTGCCAGCCTACTCCAAAGAGATAAAGCTGCTAACGACTCAAACGATGAGGATCCAGAAGCAATTTTCATGCTACAACCAATCTGTTTCAATGGAAATCAATTCACCATATTCTACGCCTCTGGCTGCTATGACTTCATTGTACGTCATCACGCAATCAAAAACTTGGCAACCGAGCAAATCAACAATACGCTGGTCCTATCACAATGGGTGGCGTTGGTGACATATCAAGTCAAAGCAAGTGAATATCTGCTACAAGTGTCTCTTTCCGTCACGACGTGATCAGGTAATAACAAAGATGGTCAATGCCAACATACGTTCATATGCCAGCATCCTTATCATCAACCAAAGATTTATTATACACTGGATAAACGACTCATAAAACGAAGGAGAGCGATCATTGTTTTCATTGTTTCAGAAAACAATTGATGTTCTTTGTCCGCAAAGGACAACCTGTCATGGCTCAAAAGTTCTGATTTTAAAATGTTTATCAGTCTTATTTTTAAAATGTTCTCTAGCTCTTCCTTTTTGTACATTTGCAGAAAAAAAAAGTTTGAAAGTAAGGCTAGCCTTCCAACGCTGGATACATTTGTGAAATCTAATGTGAGAAAAAATCATTAGACAAGAAATTCAGACAAAAATGCTTATAGTGACACGAAGTTTTCAGTTGGAACTATCTTTCCAAGACTGCCCCCAGAAGAGCTGAAATTAACATACATAAGCCTTGAGTGCCTTGGCTCCATTGGTATGAAAATCCTTTGGAGGCACGTGGTAGCAAGGTGGTTTTTTTAGGTGAACTGGTTTTTTGGTTTTTTTTGGGTGTGTCAACATTTAAAACACGTCTTTTGCAATTCTCACAGCTTGTAACGTCATAACGACTTATAATTAGCAATTAAGTAGAAGAATCTTACTCTCACAGGAATGTTTTAAGTCTCTTTTGGGAATTGGATGAGTGATTTCCGATAAGAAATGCAATAAAAAAATGCTTCGAAAAATCATTTAATAGGGAAGGAGAGTGAACAGTAATATCATTACTGCGGGCATAGCTAGTACACGAGAAATCGGCAAAAACCTGCTACTTGTATATCCAGTGTAAAATAAATCCTTGCATCAACACACCCCTGTCTCAGTGCCCCGGTGGCATGATTTCAGTACATGATTTTTTTCAGTACATGGTTTCAGTACATGATTTTTTCCTACGTCACTGCAGTATCAAATTTTTATTGCACTCATTTGTAATCATCCTAAATGGCTTGGGAATTCAAGAACTGTTTTTTATTGTCGCTGTCTTTATTCAATTTATATCTCAATTCACAAATGAGTGCAATAAAAATTTGATTACTGCAGTGACGTAGGAAAAAATCATGTACTGAAACCATGTACTGAAAAAAATCATGTACTGAAATCATGCCACCGGGGCACCGAGACAGGGGTGTATCAACCATTCAAACCCTTGTTTGTGAAGAACATAAGACGAACCAACAAAACCTGGACATCCTAGAACCTTATAGGAATAGATGCATCATCCGACAACCTGTGCCAGCCTACTCCAAAGAGATAAAGCTGCTAACGACTCAAACGATGAGGATCCAGAAGCAATTTTCATGCTACAACCAATCTGTTTCAATGGAAATCAATTCACCATATTCTACGCCTCTGGCTGCTATGACTTCATTGTACGTCATCACGCAATCAAAAACTTGGCAACCGAGCAAATCAACAATACGCTGGTCCTATCACAATGGGTGGCGTTGGTGACATATCAAGTCAAAGCAAGTACCGCACCTACAAAATTGATCTTCCACTCATTGATGGAACAGACCCCCGGGGGGGGGTACTTAGGCAAAATGGGTGCGGGGGTATATGTGCGAGCCATAAAGGGTACCTTTTCTCATTCCTCAAAAGTCTCTCAAAGGGGTACAAATTCAAAAGTTAGTCTCTGAAAGGGTCCCAAAATCACAAAAATCAAAAATTTCTCTCTCAAAGGGTCACGATTTCCAAGAATTTTGACCAAAATTTGGTGAAAATCAAACCAAAATTTGGAAAAATGACCAAAATTTAGGGAAAAGTCTCTCAAAGGGTCCCAAAATCACCAAAATTTTATCTCTCAAAGGGTCGATTCTCGATTTTCGGCTCGGACATACCCGTCACCTGGCAAACCTAGTACCCCCCCCCCCGGGGAACAGACGCAACTCTCATTGGACCATGTATGGACCAAATCACTCAGAAGTTTCCAATATACAAAATGGATGATGTTATCAACGACATTCGAAAATATTATGCCAAATCTGGTGGTGTTCCATGTGATCTTCCTCTGGTCCCAAAACAAGTTGGTGGTCATACGGATTTTATGATTGGCATCAAATACTCAAGATACTTCCCGGAGGAGGTATTCAAGATGCCATCAGGACAATTTACAGATCATGCTTCAAAAGTCCAGGCAGATAACTGGCGTTATTGGTGGTCCACATCCTACATCCAGCACCATCCATTCTTGCCAAAGTACCCCCTCCTATCCGGGAGAGCTGGATATGTAGGGAATTACCAGAAAGACACGATGGTAACAACCAAGCATTGACCGTCAATGAAAGACGACATTTTACTTGGTGACCTTAACAGACGTGAAGCTTTATTATGGAAGAGGGCACTATGATTGAAAAGGAAAACTACAACACAATAGAAAGAAAAAGAGGGGAAATGGTTGAAGAATGGATCTTGGAAAAATAATTGGTATGTCTAAAAGAGGCGCATACAAGAACTGAGGAACAGAGAAAGAACCAGCACCAGACCTTAAATCGATTTTTATAAATGGAATGTCATTGAGGAATTGGGATGGGAGGATCAGACCACAAACCAATTATAATCAGGAAAGAACTGGACAACCTCTGGAGGCTAAATGAGAAGCCAACATACAAATGGAACTTAAGGAATGGAGACTTCAAATTCAAAAAAAAATTGAAGGGGAACTTCAAAACACTTACGAAAACAAAAGTTTACAAACGCTAGGGAACCGAGCAATAATAATAAAGCAACAAGACCAGTAGACGACACATCAAAGAAAAAGAAGTTGAATCCATGATCAACAAAAATCTTGAACAAGGAAATAAGCAACCTGACCAAGGAAAGAAACAAATTAAGGAAAAACAGCAATAAATCAAGCGACGGGGGAAATGTCAAATCAAAATAACAAATGCCAAGAAGTATGAAGGAAGGGCAAAGAGAAAATGTTGAAGGAATTCTCTAGATGCAACAATGAACAGCAGAAATATAGAAGCGAGATTAGCATCAAGGAAAGATGGAGATTGGAGAAAAAGGCTACACAGAAGACATAGATAAAGCAAAGATATGAAAACATACAAAAAAATGTAGAAAATTCCTAG
Organism: Clytia hemisphaerica; assembly: GCF_902728285.1. Lineage (NCBI taxonomy): Eukaryota > Metazoa > Cnidaria > Hydrozoa > Leptothecata > Clytiidae > Clytia > Clytia hemisphaerica. The sequence goes on along the minus strand of NW_027103748.1, from coordinate 65,161 downwards.
ATTTAAAAGGGATCCTTTCAACACCCCTGTCTCAGTAACCCGGTGGTGTTTTAAAACGTGACTTATGAAAATAGTAAAATTCCACCTGGTCTGATTTTGAGGTTTAAAAATATCACATAAGTCGGAATTTCCACTTTTACTTTACTGGGTCGCTCCCCACAAAAGATGTGGAACTTTTATGACCATGACCATAAATTTTCAAATTCTACCCATCTGACGTGAAAAATTTCGTTTATTTTGACCAGGTTCACTCATTATCCAACTGTTAGGCCACTTTTGATAATTGTTTTCTTCGGGTTATCACCAAGACGACCGGGTTACTCATATAGGGGTGCGTAACATAAAAGATGCCATAGAAAGTGGACCTAAAACAGAAAATGGAGCCTCTTGATGAAAGTGAAAAGAATATCTCCTTAGAGGAGTTAGAAATAATCATTAAATCAGGGATAGAAGCAAAGAAGACCATATCCAAAAGCGAATTCATACGAGCACTCAGTCCAAAGGCCAAAAAATCACACGACAGTCTTTAACAGAATATGGTTAGGAGAGAAAATACCCTCAATTGGAGAACAACAGTAATAAAACCCTTACTTATAAAGAAAGTGAAGGCATAACACACACATATCAGGCCTAAGAAAGATGTTAGAGAAGATCGTTGCAGATAATTTAAATTTTTGTATGAAAAAATAAGGTATAATAACTATTAAACGAACATCAAGAAGGGTTCAGCAATACTGATAACGTAATATGATAAAGGCCGTAAGGTGGATTAATACACAGAATGATTCAGATGATAATTCTATATCAAAAGGTAAAATACACACGCCTCAGCCGCAGTACAATTAAAGTCAACAGCACAAAATCAAACAACAAATAGTAAATGAAGGACTACTTCAAGGCTCTGTATAATAGTCAGGTATAATATAATGAAAGCGAAGATGCTTTTTTATACCATGGATAGACTGGGAATCCAGTCGTTTATAACGTTTTTGTTGAAAGCGGGAAATTTTTATGTCGGGATATGGTTAAAATAAACGACTGGGCTAAGGTGGTTTCCGTAGCTTACGGGAGTTCCAGCAGGGCCCGCAGATTTCTGCGGGGTGAGAAAACAATCATATACAACAAAATATATAAACAAATAAAAATTTCAGCCAATGAGAATTTCTAAGTGTAAGAAAAAAAAAAACAAAACAAACCAACCAAGACCCCCTGAAAATGTTATCCAAAAACATGAAAAAAGAGAATTTTTATGAAAAGTTTGTTGTGCACAAAATATTCTAGACGACTATATTGATGCTCCTGTCAAGTTTTCTACTTCCTATTTTTTACCGAGTTAAGTCGTCTAGCATGCTAGACTATACCATGGACAATAACATACGAGCAAAAAAAACACCTGCAAAGAAAGAAGAAGCCGGGGAATGACGTTGAAGCCAAACAGTCGACTGTGGTTAGAAACAACAAAGATATGATCGACCATTTCATTTGTGAATGCCAGAGACAGTAGACAAACTCTCAAAGATGGCTTTCAAACTTGAATTTCTCACAACCAAATCGGAAGTGGGTCGAAAAGTACTGTCAGCAAGTTTCCAACAACTCAAAATCGAAAACACAGACTAAGGGTAGCTATGCGCCAAGCGCAACATAAAAAAGACAACAGGATAAACAACCGTGATGGAAAGATGGGATGACAACAACCAAAGGAGATGGACTACATGAATGTCAGAACTCTATTTACAGTCGTGCAACAGTGGAAGCACCAAGGAAAAAATATCAAAGGTGCGGTTACCAGCATGGTAAAGCTGAGCCAATGATTGTTTATGGAGGCTGGTGACGTCAACAACATTTAGTTTGTAAAGTTAAATTCAGACAACTTCATTGTTTAGTATCTGAGGCGCTTTCCTTATTTCCCTCATATAAACCAAACCTTCAAAATGAAATTAATGTTTTAAGCCTGCACTATCCTTACTCTAATAATATTTTTTTTTGTTGTCCATAAGCTTGAAACTAAGACGAAACCCAAAATTTCAGAGTTATTTTTTCCCAAAAAGAAAATCATTCGAATTATCCCGAGTTATGACGTTATTTTGCGAATTTTGTGACGTCGTTTTTACATTTCATAACGCGGTTAATTTTTGCTTCCTCCAGCTTTCCGAGTTATTCTTAGTTTTTTTATCTCGAAAACTTTTTCTGCATTTACCATTTAGCGAGTTTTTCATTTTTTAACTCGAAAATTTTGCTTTCTTTAATTTTTCGAGTTATATTTGAATTTTTCCAAAAATGACGTACCATCGATTTCATAGATTTCACTGAAAACTTTGCATCCCAGCTTCGAAAATGTCGATTGTTGAGGGCGATAAGCGCATTGTATATACCGAATCAGCATCAAACTATAACGACGTATTTAGCCATATCTGATCTCTAAGGTGGCAAAATAAAGACTGTTAAACCCATATTACCATCACTCCAATACTTTTTCAACACAGAAATACTGACCTTAAAAGCAGTACTGCTAAAAGGCCAATATAGTGAGGTCTGATAGATATGTCACCTGACATAATTTGAATTATGTCACTCTTTCAGTTGAGTTTAAGAGCAACATAAAACAAAAATCTTTAAAAACAAAAACAGAAGATATAGATATGCAGACAAGAAGAAAACAACAGAATAGCCTGTCTTGCTGGCTGGCTATCAAGTATCAACCTTCACTGAAGAACAGCAACAAGAAAGAAACTCCGAAGTCTCCACCACTAAGACCACTCCAAACTTTGGCACACCAGGTTAGCCCTGGACTCTCGAGGTAGAGAAGAGAGAGAAGAGAAGTGAACCCTCCGAATCATCCGGAATGGGCACTATCCCTGAGATACCTATGATAGGGAAATTACCACTCTTACCAGACACTGCTAACCCTGCGCTCGCGACAAGACAGAGTTACTGGTGTAAAGACGACGATAGTCGAACTACAACCTATGAGTATCGTCACCACACCACATGCAATGCTTGACTATTATCAAAGAGATGGTACCCAGTTCCCCTCAAAAAACATGGGTCGACCCAGGCGAAGGTACATTCACTTGCCTAATGTATCATAGCACCGAGTGAGAATCAAACCCTGACGGGAATTAAGGTTTATAACCACTACACTACTACGCCTCTCGTGGTATACGATTATTTATATATGTTCAACCTGTCGCAAGCAATAGACGATTAATCTGAAGACCTCGATACTCAGCAAATTCCTCACATGGGTCCTGTGATTGGTCATCTAGGCATACAGCCAAATCCTGTTGATCAGCTGCACTTTAGCTAGAGGTTATAGTGCAGCTGAGTAGGTAAAGTATTCATTCGTATTTTTGTATTATTCGTATCATTTCTCTTGTACAACTCTCTGTTCCATCTAGACCGGGGGGGGGGGCACTCGTATAATCTGGCCTACGTCATGTGCCGCGCTTAAGGGTGGGGTTTTTCAGCATCCCAAAATGCACTGTAAGGGTGTGTCTCTGTGAGATTGCACTGCAAGGGTCGAATTTAAAAAAAAAATTCAAAGTGATTGATAAAAAGAAAAGTTTTTACTTCTCGTTTGTTTAAAAAAGTTTCTATTGTCTGATAATTACAGCTGACAAGAATGTTTTTCTCAGTTTTTCTTTAAAACAGAAAATTTTCCAAGCTTCTTTTTTCACACAGATTTACAGCTGAGAAATACAGTGCACTATAAGGGTTGGACAAATCAAGAGAAAATGCACTGAAAGGGTATCTTTTCAGCCATATTGAACTGCACTGTAAGGGTGCGATTTTGAAAAGCAGATTTTGCGCGGCACATACTGTCGTTTCGAAATCGTGTGCCGCCCCGGGATCTAGATATCCAATCTAAGTAGGAACAACACTGAATACCAACTCCAGTACAAGCACCAGATCAATTATCAAACGTAGGTATAGAAATATGACGGAGGGTAATTTTTGAGCTTGCACTTGATGTATCAAATCTGCAAATAAAGAATTGCTTCAAAACATATGATTCAGAAAAATCCACCAAGGAAAATTGTAAAGTGTTGAACAGCAAATTGAACAAGCTTGTGATTATGGAATTCCTTTCAAGACAAGCAGTTGGAAAAGAAAAGAAAGATAATCTAGTCGAAAAATATGTGCCTCCATCTATGCCTCAAAATCAAGAACTCTTTTCCAGATATCTGTCAGATATGCAACGTCTTCAACGTTTCCTACACATTCAAGTTCAGGTCTTCATGCATTGTTCAATGTGTGGACAAGAGATCTCAAACTTATGAAGAGGATTGAATATCATCAATGAAAACGAAAAGACTTTTCAACATACTAGGGGTTTTCTTCCTCTGTCCAAACTGACAGTGAAAAACATTACTTTTTCCTCCTAAGAATGAAACCTACGTTGAAGATGATGATAATGATGACCAAGAAGAAAGTGAAAACCAAGTCAGCAATTCCTGTCCAGACAGTACGATGATAAATCAGTCTCCTCGACGTACTCTTCCTCTAACACCGAAAACCGTCCTTGGTGAGAACTGAATTCATGAAAAGGAAGTTCCAAAAAGACAATGAAAGCAAATCAACAGTCAGTTCATTGACCACAACCAACAAATCATTCACAAGAGAAAAACAACCGGGAGAAGAAGAAGAGTCAGATGATACTAAAAATGTATCCAAAACATAAATCTACAATTCCCTATAAAAGAAGGAAAGGCAAATATGGTTTAAAAGGAAGAACTTGTAAATACAAGCATCCTCAGGCGTGTCAAAAACAGATGAAATTTGGCAATAAAGGACCAAATGGATGCAAGATGGGAATAAGATGTCCAGATTTCCATCCTCAAATGTGTTCTTCCTCCATTAAACAAGGCAAATGTTTCAACCCATCATGTTCCTTCGACACGTCAAGGGTACAAAACATCAACTTTCTTCCAAAGACAATAAAAGCCAAGACCTACTACGCAACCCAACCAATATGTCAAACTTTCAGAACAAAGAAATGGATTTTTCAATCATCTTGGAGAAGTTAAAGTCGGGCATCTTACAGGAAATAGCTACGATGATAGCAGCAAAAACTATAAACAATTTTAACCAGAGGAATCTACGTATCCAATACAATCAAACGTATCACCACCACCCACACCAACAGGAGTCAAACAACAACAGCAACAACAACAACACGAGGTGGGATCAACGTCAAACCTACTGGGATATAAGGCAACATCCCAGCCTGGATTTCTAAATTTCTTTTTAATACTTAATGTACAAGGCCTCAAACCGCTTACTGTAAAATCAGCAGCCCCATACGTAAATGATATGTTGCTTCTAAACAACAATATATTCACTATACTGAGTAAAACATGGCTCAGAGAGCATGCTGATGCTGAGATCAATATTGGGCTTTTCCAGAAAAAACTGTTGAGGATATTGATTTTTCGAAGTATCGAACCCCCTGGATATCCTACTTTATTAGTGAAAACCCCCTGGATATCCACTCTTAAAAACATGCTCAACCCCCTGGATACCCTCTCTTATAAAGATGCTTACCCTTGGATATAATATTTTTTACTTGAAAAGACACTTTACCCCTGGATATCCGCGTTGTAGATATTTAAACCACCTGGATATCCACTTTTGAACAAAAGTCGATAACCTCCTGGATATCCGATATCCTCAACAGGGGGGGGGGGCACGGACTATTTCTGGAAAAGCCCATTGAAGGATATAAAATATACATAGCGGATAGAGAGCGACAGAAAACAAGATTTAGTCGAGCTAGCGGAGGAGTAGCAATTTATATGAAAAAGGATTTTGCTGCATCTTTCAAACGATGGCTGACATATTCAAATGGTGTTAATGAGCTTTTAATGATATACTCCGATACACTGCACATTGTAATTTGTCCGATATATCAGGGATATGTTATAGCGGAGCTGGATGAAGGACGAGAATTCCTTAGCGGATTGCTTCTTTGTCTTTTCTATTGTAAACTGTTGATAATAGAAATCCATCTCTGTCCCCTTGAGTGTTCTGTTTTTATAAGAAAAATGAAGCAGACAAAGTATTCATGCAGTACGTTTGCACACATTTTGCTATGATGTTCCCGCTTTTCATCAAAATAATATTTGCAGAAGATACCCCAAAAGCTTCCTTGTAAATGAAATCTATTTTTATCAGCGTGTGTTATGAATTTGAGAAGCTTTCATGATTTTTCTTTAAAAATTTCGGATGTAAATATTTTGACAAATGTTGTTTCAATTGACTTTTCCATAATCAGACATACCGACTTGCTATCTGAAAATATCAGTTAGAAAGTGAGGCACCCCGCGGTGTAGCGCGGTATTTCAAATGAAAAATTACTATTTATAATCTTAGAGAAGAAACTTCTTATAACTTAACTAATGAAAACAATGTTTTCATTTTTTAAATTGTCATTCACCTATGTTTTACAGACCCTCTTGATAATTAAAAGTTTTTAATCGTGAACGATAAATGCAGCAGTAGAATCATTGGCTAAGAGGAAATCCAAATTTCACGAGTTTGTAATTAAAAAAGTTAAATTTCATATCAAATTTTAATGTCAGGGACAGAGATAGAACAAGGCTTTTTCTAAATGTGCGTTATCCAGCTCCGCTATAACATATCCCTGGATATATCGCCAACCTGATGATACCACAAATGGAAATCACTCAACGAGCAAGAAGTTTAAAGACATGAAAGCCATTTTAAAACATAAATTTGATGATTTCAAAGGGAAATCACGGAATATTTTTATAGCTGGAGATTCTAACCTACCATACCTCAAATAATTGATTGGGAAAATGACTCCCTCGAACCTGGAATAACAAAGACGAAAGATTAATGAAGCAACTTCTCCCAGAGTTCATGAGCGACCTTATTTTGCTGCAACTTACTACAACTCCTACTCACAAGAATGGGAACACTCTTGCTTTGATATTAACTAACAATCTTCAATTGCTACATAGTTACGAAACAATGCCAACCATCAAAATCTCAGATCACTTTCTCCTGAATTTCCAAATACACTTGACTTCCATTGATGAGGTAACCATTAACCCTGAATCAATTCGACAAATGCAATTTCTACTCAAACAAAACTGACTGGAATGGAGTGAATGAGAAACTAGAAACAGTAGATTGGGAGGATTTAAATGACGATGTACCCAATATACAAGCCAATAATATTACCTAAAGAATTATATTGTGAAAGATTTTATTCCCCTGAAATCTGTAAAATCTCGACACAAGAAAAGAATCCCAAGAGTCAGGAGGATTTTATTTAGAAAAAGGAAAAACTCTTAAAATCTTTACCAAGGACATAAAAAGATTACTAAAAATGTACCCGGCATCGAATAAATCAATCATACAACAAGGAAGAACAATCAAATGAAGAAAAAGCTGTCAACCGTCAACCGACAAAAAGACAATGTCAAATATGCTTCAGGACAAATCAGTATTCCGTACACCTCTGACAAACTAAGAAATTCACTCGAAAAATAGCGACAATACTTTAAATGATATAGTGTTTGATAACAATGATATCTTTGAGGCCAACTAACTGTCAACTCTACTGTGATTTGACGTCAAATCTTGCTGTCTTGATCGTACCATTGTCACTAGAAATATACATGGTCAGGAAGTCGGCTTGGTTCGGAACTCGAGGTTGGATTTTTTTTTATTTTGGTCACGTGATCGATTCGTATGTGCAGAATTCGGCGAGGCGACAAGACGAAGGTGCTACTTCAGGAATGAAATTTTTGATTATTCTTATTTATTATAATTTATTACTGATCACCAACAGAACAAAGACTGAACAAAAAAAAATAAAAACAACCTCAAAAAAATGGTGAGAGCGAGTGGGACTTGTTGTGTTTTTCCAGGTTGTCCTGTCCATTCTGGTTTACCTCAGTACAAGGGAGTTAGTTTGTTCAAATTACCTTTCAAAGCAATAGATGGGGATTGGAAAAAGCAATTGGTTGATATTATTAAAAAGTATCGTGTTGTTAACAAGTGCCTTCAAAGTAGAATAGATGAGTCGAAGGTCTGGTTTTGTTCCCTGCATTTCACAGAGTCTGATTTTGAATACACAAGGACAGGATTAAGGAAGCTCAAACTTTTTGCCTTGCCTACTGAAAATCTTCCAAAGAAATCATTTGAGAAGGAAGCTGCTATAGTTTGCAGGCAACTTGTTCGAGATCCCCTGCCCTAGCCAGTTTCAGACCCAAACCCTACTGCTGTTGTTGAAAATGTATATGAAAGTTTTGATGAGTTTGTGTCTCACTGTTCAAAATGGGAACTTCCAAACTGGAAAGTGCTCTCCACTGCAGGTAAATCTTTTGTAACTTACAAACTTGAAAATTCGAAATTTTCCATTCCAAAATTTGAAATTATTGTTAATACTTCTTTGGAATTTACGGTTCGACTTTATTCAATTGACATTGATCGTACTGACGTCGGTATGTTTTTGAAATTCAAGCGGCTGTATTTCTTTGTGTGTTTTAGTCAGAGAGTTGTTGTAATACATTTATTTGCTCAGAATTTCATGCTTTTTCAGATAGTACAAATCATTTTCGTTTATTTTGACTTTTGAAAATCAGCTATTTCTCTACCCCTTACTGTATTTTCCTTGCAGTTTTGCCTATGGCGTCACTATTTTGGTCATAAAAAGTTTTCCCGGGCCTAATCCGCGTCCTCCCTCTCAAAAATATATTGTGTGATATACTGTTCTTTTGAATAGACTAAAAATGGCTAGGTCGTAGAAAAGATGTCACGGGACCCAAAGCTTGGCCCCCTACTATAAGACTTCCTGGTAAAAGAACAAACAGTAACCGATCAACCCACGCAAACTATCATCGACCACGGGCTAGATATAAGTACGGGTACGGACGATCTCACAATGGACGAGCTGGAAAATGTTTTAAAGAAATGCAAGAACAGAAAAGCCGCAGGTTTCGATGGCACCCCCTGATGTTTGGAAAACAGGAAACTTAAATGAAATTCTTCTTGTTGTGATTTAATGTACCTATTTAAAATGAAATAGGAAATGAAGTTTGCGAATTAGCGCGTGTGAATAGAAATGGTAGCATTTTTGTAATTTACTCAGGGGGGGGGGGGTCAAGCAGTTAGTACAAGACATCATGCCGGTTAGTACCGTGGTGGTATACCTACAAAATTTTCAAAAATCATTTAGTACTTGATGGTACTAAGTGACTGCTAGGGTGGTGTCAAGTAAAAAATCTAGGAAAACAGTTAGTACAAATGAATACTAAGTGCTACTTTTTTACCTTTTCTAGAAAAAATAAAAGTAAATACTAAAAGCAATCAGGGAAATCCCCCTCCATAAGAGAAATCAAAGAACCTAAGACATTTAAGTCTTCCCCTTTGGAGTTTGTTTGGTATTACCCTTTAGTTAAACACTATATCAGGGGAATTCCCTAACTATAGATTGATAAATAAAAGAAAAAAGTCAGTTGATTTTCCCCTAATGTTCGTAGGGTAATTCCCTGTACTTAAGAAAAGTTTTGTGTTTAAATGATCATGAAAAAGTATTTTTTTCTGCCTTGATTGAACGCTACATATTATGTTTATGTTTTTGGTTTACGGTGTTTCATTATTGTATCAATTGAGAAGTACTTCGTTATTTGAAACTCTTGTACATATATCGCTGTACAGCGTTGTGTTAAAATAAAATTTTTGATTCATTTTAATTCATCATACCAAATCAATAACTGTTTCAAAACAATTTTGGGAACATGGTTTGACAAAAAGTAAATATCACACTCTCGTTTGATAGGTTTTAAGGGGTGGTCCTTAGTGAATCCTTTGAAATCACTTAGTATATTTCATACTAACTGTCAAAGGGTGGTGGTGTGGCCTCTTTCCTCCAAAGAATCACTTAGTAGGCATGATGTCTTGTACTAACTGCTTGACCCCCCCCCCCCTGATTTACTCTCTGCTCACTTGAACGGGGGGGGGGGGGGGGTTTCAGGGGGTACCCGATTCCGTAATTCCGCCAATTTTTTCTCCAATTTCCGTCACACCGTCTTAAATTGAACCAAAATTCCGTCACCGAAAATTCCTTTGAAATTCAATATTTTTGTCGAAAATTCCGTAAATTTTGAAAATCTTTTACCAATTCCGAAATTCCGCAAATTTTGTTGCTAAATTCCGCACTAAAATTGTCTAATTTTCCGTCTCCGTCAGAGAACCCAATTCCGTAATTCCGTCTAAATTTTCGCCAAATTCCGCCACTCCGTCCGAAAAAAGGGCCGATTCCGCTCCTCCGCCAACCATGAAACCCCCCCCTTGAACAGTATTCGCTACGACTCTTGCACAAATAAATGAAGCAATCATCCCTGTACTAAACAATGAACTAGGTACAATTGTCAGTGAAACAGCCAAGGTCATAAAGTGATCACTTCAGGAAGATATTGAATCTACAGTGTAAACAACGAGTGAAATAAGAAGAAATCCCAATGTCCAGGTAAAAGAACACTCAAACACATCCTTATCAATTACCAATGGGGATTCAACAAGCCAATCGGGAACGGTAGAGAAAAAATCGAGTGCTTGAATTGATAGAAACGCTTCTCTGAAGTGAAAAAAGATGACTCCCCTCTGGCAGAAACCGTGAGAGCACGCATCCGCTTCATTATACCGGGCCAAAGCAACTACATCAAGTCTCTCCAGAGGAAAGTTTGCTTGGAAGATGAATGGGAGCGAGAGTGGAAAGTGCAATCAGATCTTGAAGAAACCTTACCTTTCCATTCATGGACTCGCCACTGCGACCTGACCTGATCATCACCAATGAGGAGAGGTGGATCATTAAGCTCATCGAGCTCACAGTTTGATGGGAGGACATTGACAACGTACACGAACACAAAATGAAATGTTACGATGATCCTTGCAGAAGGAATAAATGCCGAATAAGAGTGGCTTCATCGGACACAGTTTGAGGATATCATTGAAGAAAGCTGAACAATGAGATACAAAAAAGTCTAAAGAAGTTTCCTTCTGGATTTGGTTGAAACGTAATGACAAGACTTGGTTAGACGAATGAAACCTCGCAACCAACCCAACCAGTCAGCTACAACCATTATCACGAGCTCGTGTATAGACGGGTAGCCTCGGTGTGTCATCGGCAGAGTAGAGGAGTAGAGGCCGAAACTCTAGCACAACTCCTCCTGACGATATGATGGTGGAATCCAATCCTGGAGCACGTGGCTGATCAGTAGGTTAACTGTTCAACTGTTTATCGAAGCAGACGATATAGCTGACGGGTCTGGCGATAATGAGGAGGATCGAAAAATCAAGAAGGCAGGCAAAGGCAAATAAGAAGGAGTCAAAGGCGAGAAAACAGCTCGGCAGAGGGTAAAGTTATGATATTAATAACAGAGATTAACAATGAAGAGACTACAGTACCATCGATATCGAAACTCTCATTTATTAAGTAAGTTAAGTGACAGAAATTTAAACAAAGATTCGAAATATTCAATTTTAGGGCCTGTTATTTCTGCGGAAGAAAAGGTCCTTCAACTAAGGACGTTAGGAATTTTAAATTTGACGAAAAATGTGTAAGCGTGGTTAGAAAATTAGAGAAAAGTTTATTTTATTGGAACAACTTTTATTCAAGATATTATATTATCGACGAATGTTATTTGATTCCTTTGAAGAGCACTTCACCGCCTTTCTTCGCCAAAAACAACAAGTCCAACATTGATAGTTCGGCATTCGTTCAGGAATTTATTAAGGCTATTATTAAGTCAAAGCGATGTTGTTTTGGACATAAAAAGTAATTAAATTTTTATTGGGATTACCCATACGGCAAAGCTAAGTACTTTTTATTCAATGTTGGTTGGTTCGGCTTGAGTTCTGCATGTTGGATTTTTACCAAGCTTTTAAGACCTTTTGTGAAGAAATTGAGATCCCAGGGTACGAAAAGCATATAGTTTTTATAGACGGTGGTATTTGTGGAGGCAGAGGTTACAAATATACAGATGAGTTACTGGCAAGAGCGTTCTTGAAGACCTGGGAAAAGGGGATTGGCTTGTTAATTTTGAGAAGAGCTCTTTAACGCCAAAACAAGTAGGAAAATGGCTGGGAACCATCATGAATACAAAAACTATGACATTTCACGCACCAAACGAAAAGATTCAGGAACTTTTAAATATAATAAGAAAATCCTCGACCAAACCTTTTGTTCTGCTAAGCAGCTCTCCCAGGTAGCAGGTCAGCTTGCGTCTATGCATCTTGCTCTCGGTTCCATATTGCGCAATTATTTACAAGAAATCTGTATAAATTAATTGAAACACGACTGAATTGTGCCATCCAATTTCTTTATTCGGGAGTGATGCGGTTAGCGAGCTCAAGTTCATTGATTCCAAACACGGTTTTACCTTCAAGCCTCGTCCAACAACCTCAAAAATTACTTTTACAGATGCAAGTAGTAATAATAAGGAGTTTTTATCGCAGAATAAGTCTTCAATAAAATTATTTACGAAGGAAAATTCAGTGAAATAGAAAGGGACAGTTACAAGAAAGTTACACTTTAACCCTATTTTTATCAGGGGGTGTTTTCCACCAGCCTGACACTCTTTTGCTAATAGCTCACTGAAAAAATTTCTTAACACTCTGAAAGTTTCTGACTTTTAATAAAATCTTATTAGCAGCATGTATATCAAATTTTACAATTATACACTGACCAGATCAGGTTTTATGACTTTTTTTGTGCAGGCATATCATAAAATCCAGCTAAAACCCTGTAAAAACCCAAAATCTTAAATTTAGCATAACTTTCGATCTAAGCATCCAACTGACTTCAAATTTTGACAAGTTTTAGGTATCAATAAAAATTTTTTAAAAATATCTTACGAATTTTCAAAAACTAATGATGTCATCAAAAACAACATCATTGTTTTTTGAAAAAGATTACTCATTTTCTGCATAGATTTTAAACGTCAATTTTATTAATATGTTAAAAACCGGCAAATATGTTAAAGATACTCCTTTTTACTTTTAGAAATTCAAAACATAATTGAAAAATCTTCATTGGTTCAACTTTAATTACTATTTTATTGAATAGTACTTTTTAATTGGTCAGCGATAATTGTGAAACTTTGTGATGACGTCATCAACCCAAATCTTTTTCTATGAACCTTTTATGGTAGAGAACATTTCTGCCAAGTTTCAAGTCCATAACTTTTCTAGATCAAAAGTTATGCAAGGCTGGTGGAAAAAACCCCCCCACCCTTGAGAATACAAAACCCGAAAAAGCCTGAGGGCTCTTACCATAGTCGAAAAATTGATTTTAGTATTTGAACATAAAAGTTATGTTTTAGGTTCACTTTTAACAAAGAATTGCCTTTATAAATAGCTTTTTAATCAAATCCATTAAGAGTAATTGAGAAGTTATTTGCAAAAATGATGCTATGAACTTTAAAAAGACGTTAATAATATCAGTGGCGTTGTGGGAAAATTTTTCTGGACGGGCCAAAGTCAATTTTTTTTTAAATGTCGCCCCTAATTTTCCAAAGTGGCACTCCCACCCACCAGTTTCTAAACTTTTACTAATTCATTTGCCTAGCGGGAATAACGAGGAAGGAAATATTGAAAATGTTGAAAATGGACTGCCAAGATACCCTAAATCACTAAATAAAAATTAACAAATTTGACTCTTGCTAGAGCGAAAAGAAAAAAGCAATGTGTAATGCGAGCGAAGTGAGCGAAACAATTGATGTTTTATGATTTCAATATTGTTGTCAGCAAATTGGTCTCGGGGGCAGTTAGATTTTTATTTAATAATGCTATATTGTACACAAAAAAAACTTGTAAATTAGCTAGATTGCAAAGAAGTTACCAATCAACTTTATTGCGAGCGAAGCGAGCGAAAAAAATTGCAAGAAATTTAAAATTATCTAGGTAAAATTGGTCCTGGGGCGCAACTTAAGGCGCATAAATATGATTTTTAAAATTTGGGCGTTTAAAAAAATCTCTTTCGGCGCCCCTGGCTCTTCGGCACCCCTTCAAAAAAGCTCCGCTGGGGGGGGGGGCATGGCCCCCCGCCCCCCCCTGCCACAACGCTATAATATGTTGCATTACCTTCTTATAAAATGCTCTTAATTATGTAAAGCCTATTGTGATTGCCAGGTTTAAAAGAAAAATTTGATAGGTCGTTTTTGAGCACTTTCAGAAAGCACTTTTTTATTCAATTGAGCATAACGTTTGATCTAATGAAGCAAATTTAATAAATGACCCATCAAAATTTAAGTTTATTTTTCTTCTTTCCAATGAAATAAACATGGTTCTTTTAAAGTCTTTAGATTTCGAGAAAATCAGTTTCAAAGAGCGAAAACTTTTTGTGGCACACCCGGTATATTATAAGCAACAAAGCCTCTTCTGAAAAGGATCTAAAAGTAAGAATTGCTAAAGGCAGGACAGCACTTTACAAACAAGACATGATTTTGAATTCAAATCTCCCAGACAAAACTAAACGACATTTTTTCCGTGCCACAGTCGAATCAGTTTTGATCTTTGGTTCATAGACCTGAACACTCACCAAAAGCCTTTTAAAACGTCTAGATTGCACCAACATCAGAATGGTTGGAGTCGTATTGAACATCTCATGGCACGAGCATCCGACAGAAGAACGTCTTCATGATAAAGTTCCACCTTCTTCCACGTCTACAAACAAATCTTGCATGAGGGTTCAGAAAAAAAAACGAATTCGCCAATGAAGTGGCAACCAAATGGCAAACAAGACGAGGAAGATCAAATGTTGGTAGACCACATAAAACCTACTACCAACAACTGACTAAAGACGCTTGCTGCCAAGCAACCCAAGAACTTGAGACCTTGATGGCAGATCGAGATGTTTTGGGCGAGAAAATCAGATAGGTTCGGTAATCAACCCATCCGTGTAAGTAAGTACGTCACCTGACCACCTGCCAAATGACGTTATCGGGTAGTATAGCAACAACAATATATTTTCTTGAAAAAACTGAGTATATAAACTACTAGCCGTCCCGGCGTCGTCCGAGACGACTTCTTACTCCTTTTAATACGCTCGCTTCGCTCGCTTTTCTATTTTTCAGAAACTTGTAGGGATTTGTATACAAATGTACTTATTTTGCGAGAAGAAATGTTCTTAAATTTAGGCCTTTTTTAAGGGGACACTAAAATTAATGCCCATTAAAAAATATGGTGAAAGTATTTTTAGTTGAATTTTGATTTTTCTTCTCCTTATTAAATTGTATAAATTTGTCATAATTTCTTTTGTTGAAAACCTTCAAACAATAATGTTCTTGACTCGCTAAAAATAATGCTCATGCAAATATTGGTGAAAATTGAGTTAAAAATTTCTCGCGAGAAATCGGTCATACTTTAAACGTGCTTTTTTTTGGGTTTTTGGGAGAGGAAAGACTATTATTTTCCTCACGCAAGGATGAAGATAAAAAACAAATAGAAATTCAAATTCAGTATTAGAGGTACTTGGCAACACCGATCACTCCAAAGACCACAGTGCTTTACGGTGGAATATAAAGAGTGCCTTTTTTCAATACCTCTTAACAGAGTCAACAATTATTTAACAATTAAACTCAATGCGTAAGTAAAAGCGTTTTCATTTTGCTATCTCAATAGAACAAAAAATAGCAAAAATTGATTAAAAAATTTCATAATGAATTGGGAATAAGTCATCAACCTTTCTCATATTGTCAAGTCCATTAAATTGAAATGTTTTTATCAGAGTATCAAATAGAAGGGAAATGTCATCGGAGCTTTATTAATCTCAAGGGTAATCATAAATATGATGTCTTTTTGAAAACTCAAATTTTATCTTCGACGTATTCCCATGTGAATCAAAATTATTTCATAACCGACATAAACTTTTTTTTAAAAAACTATAAATTATGCTGATAGTGCTATTGCACAGTCAGTTGTGTTTCTCCATCAAGGAGAAATGTGCTCTCTTGAATGGAAGTGCACTTGGCGAATAGAATTGAATATACAATCAAAAAGGCGCGAAAAAAATTGCCGTGTATTTAAAAATCGCTAGCGAAAAAGCCTCATGCGAGAATGGGAGAGTTCCGATTTAAGTGTATTATAATATAGATTTGTGTCAACTAACTTCGTCTTAGTCATCATGCATACATTCAAAATGACTTTCAACAAGGAAGTATCATAGACACTGGAAAAACATAAACTGGCTGATTTTTGCCAATTTCTCATATACAAGCCTTGTCCGCAGTAATAACATTATTGTTCACCCTCCTTCAACCATTAAATGATTTTTCGTAGTGTTTTCATTACAGTTCCTCATCAAAGAGCACTTATCCAATTCCCAAAAGAGACTTTAAGCTTTCCTCCGAGATTCAAGCTCAGCAAGTTAATAGACAATATTGGCTTAACATGAAAACTCAGATTTCACCTCCGAGAATTCCCCACAATGCTTTGTGTGGAAAAAATTTCACCTTGAACTTTTTTCCACGCAAAGCATAGTGGGTAATTCTCGGAGGTCAAATCTGAGTTTTTACGTTAAGCCGATATTGTCTATTGCTAATGAGATGCAAAAACATGTTACAGTATATGGCCCCCAAAACGGAGACGGCCCCCAAAGCGGAGGTTTTGCCTTATTGCGCCATGATTGAACTTTAAAACCTGAGAAAACTTCAGATTGAATCCTAGCACATTTCTGTTGAATCCGAAAAAAGAAAAATACCAAAATGTACTTTTTAACATGGCTAATTTTCTTCTGGAACATTGATGTCATCTAGGAGTTCTCGGAACCGTCTTTTCCCATTTTCTTCTTTTTCCTTATCTGGGCCTGATGAATATTCGAGAAATCCGTGAACGATAATATTCAGTTTTCTAGAAAGTTTTCTATGTCTCTCTTTTCACTTTCTTCCTTCCGTTTTTGTTCTTCGGCAGATTTTATATCTTCTTTTTGCTTCTTGGTAATCTCGGCGTATGTTTTCTTTGATGTTTCCGTCATCATTTCTGCTGTGTGCTTTATTTCCTCCTTTATCATGCTTCTTGTCTTTTCCTCCATCTCTTGTAGTTTTCCTGCCAGAAAGGTTTTGAGGTCATTTTTGATGGAATCACGGGTTTTTGTGTTGGTGTTGACCTCGTTGTTCAGTTTTTGTATGACGTCGTCTTTCTTTTTAAGTTCATTTTGCATATGTTGAGTGTTTTTTCCACTTTATTTCTTAGGTTTTTCGTTATTCGTACGCAGTTTGAACATAAGTAATGATCGTTGTAGGATGTCACGAATATTTGTAGTTGATACAGGGGTAACTGTGTGCACTCATAATGAACTGATCTTTTACATTTTTTGCATGTTAAGCGATCCAGGTCTTCGTCTTCAGTACATCTTGACGGCGTGCAAGCTTGAGGTGGTGATGCTGCTTCGAAAGGCTGATCTTTATCCATTTTGATGTTATTTTCATTAATTTTGATGTTTTTATTTGTTTTCAGCCATTTTTTCGAAGAGCGTTGCAAAAGTGTCTGATCTAGTACCTACTATTGTACCTACTATCACTCGAGGTTCTTCAGAAAAGCACCCAACTCTTAGACGAAATCTTCATCTGTTTTGGACGCCGTAGGTTTAATTCCATTCAAATTCACGCCACCGAGTTATCACGCCAACTGGGTTCCACACTCTAGTTGAAATGAAAAACATCGATGCAATTTATGATGATTTCAAAAATCCTACAAAGAAAGATACAATCGAATCGAAATATCGAGATAGCATGTGAAGAAAGACGCGGTTCTTGGCTTTCTTGAGATACATTACCCTTAAAAGAAATGTCACAAAGGCCACCAAAAACCACTAAAAAGACTCTTTCGAGAAGAAAAGAATGGAAAAACACTATCAGCACGATGACTCATTCAATTTATTCAAAACCATAAGGTAGCTTGAGACCAAACGATCTACAAATCTATATATGATGTAGGATAAGAGCGGTATCATGAACACAGATCCAGCGGAAATCCTAAAGATATAGAAAGATCATTTTGAACCACATCCGAATAAGGATTTCTCCCATGATTTAGATGATATAAATGAAATCCCAGATTTATAGAAAGTCAAGTTTGCACACCAATCACACTAGATGTCAAGGAACTCGTAAAAAAGATTGAACGAAGGAAAGCGTCTAGCATTGAAGAGATTACTGCTGAAATCCTTACCACTGTGGAGGAGAGTTAATGAATGATACCAAGATTGAAAGAGACACCATCTCACCTAAAGACGGGTAAAAGACTTTGGTTAACACTGTAAATGAGAAAGGGACTAAAATTGATCCTGAAAATTTTCGTGCCATATCGGTAATTAAAAAGAATGGCAGAAAAAAAGTCTTTCCTGAAGTTTGGTTTCCTCAAAAGCACGGAATACTGTGAATGTAATATTTATCGTTCGACAAGTATTAGAAAAGGCTAGGGAGAGGAAAGTCAATATCCACCTCCATTTCGTAGACTTCAAAGTCGCATTCGACACGATCTGGGGGAATGTTTTTTTGAAAATTGATGAAGGCAACCGGTATCGACCCATATATTGTTGCTATCATCAAAAATATATATTGTAAGCTAATGCTGAGTGTGCAGTCGTTGTCAATAACAAGGTGCAAGTTGGTTTAAAGTCAAAGTCGGAGTAAGGCAGCATTGTTCAACTTATTCCTCGAGTTTGTCATGGACGAACTAAAGAGTCTAGACGTAAACCTAAAGCTGATGGAAGAAATATAGACAGAGTTAAGATATGCTGATGATACCAGGCTGATAGCTGATAGCTGCAAGTTTTGAGAAAATGGAGATCTTTACCTCTAAATGGGGTATGAAAATCAATGGATCCAAGTGTAAAACCATCTCTGATTCTCCAATTCCCATCCGAATAAGAAAAGATGTTGAAAACGTTTCAGATTTTCCATCTTCGATAACAACATCTCATGTACAACCAATGACAAAAAACGAAGACTAGGCTTGGCATCCCCCAGCTTTGGCAGTTTCAAAAAACGTGATCTGGCGTAACAGAGATGTCAGCTTCTCCTTTACAATGCTCTGATTGTACTAATTGCTATCTACGCATCCGAGACCTGGAAACTTAAAAAATCTGACACAAAATTGGTCCAGACCTACTTTGAAATCTACCGACATCAGGAGCGAGGGGTCTTTCCAGGCCTGAGCAGCTAACCAAGTAAACTATCATTTTCATAGATTTCTTCAGCTACGTTTCTTACTTGTGATTTGATTGATACATACAAGATAATGGATGGTTGACATGCTTACCTATGTATTGGCTGAGTGCACACTCAATAGAATTCTTATTTAGCGTCACAGGTGCATTGGTAGCGTTAGCAAGAATTTATTGACCGCAATTTAACAGAGGACCTTGAAGATTATTGGTTAGGAACGGTAAAGACTTTTTTACATCAATTTATTGACATATTGACGGCTATTGGCAGGGATTGAACATTTTAACTTAGAGACACGGATAAACTGTCTTTACAATGTAAACTATGGTTAATAGTAAAATCTTAATCAATCTAAATGAATTTCTTCCAGAAAAAATCACACATTCGTAATCTTGATACTAAATACTTAATCCTGTATTCTATTTGAAACATCTGTTTATGAACAGGTCTCGAGTTGAAATATCGATATTTTGTTTGGAAAAGATACATACTTTGCAGGTCTTGAAATCCCAAACATCCCAATATTCCATCTAACGAATACCACCGACCAAGGTTCTGAGGTCCTGAGATTCCAAATTCAAATATTCAATTTAAAAATGTATAATCCTGCCCCATGTCCCGAGGTTTCGACTTGAAATGGCTCAATATATTCTTTCTGAAAAAGATGCTCCTGTTACAGGTCCCAAAGTCCTGAATGAAATACCAATAAGTCTCCTTGAAAAATTTGTCGTTCCAAGGTTCCGGAAACACAAAAGTCCTGAGGTAAATCAGTCCATCCTAATAAAGGTGATTTTGATTGATGGTTGTGACGATGATTACACCCCTGTATCAGTGGCCCGGTCAGATTCAGCCCGGTCGATAACACGGTGCAAAAATTGAGTAAAGAACAATGGAAATCTCAACCCGGGCAAAAAATGAGAACTTTATCAAAAACCCCGACGAAACCTGAATTTTCTAAAGTGCACGCAAACCCAGGGAAAAATCAGGACTTTTGACTTTGCCCGGTATGAGGAAATTTTCCGATTTTCTTGATTTTCTTGACCCAGTGACTGAAATCCCGGTGGATATTTCTCATTTCAAAGTTACCCCGGTGAACTTTAAAGACCCACCGGGTTACTGAGATAGGGGTGTATGATTGATCTGGTGATTCTGATTTTATTTTAATAGAATTAGGTACTGTCGTCGAAACTTAGCACAGAGGTTTTGGTTATTCTGTTGGTGGGGATGATATTTTTGGTTATTCTGTTGGTGGGGATGATATTTTTGGTTATTCTGTTGGTGGGGATGATGTATATGGTTATTCTGATGGTGGGGATGATGTATATGGTTATTCTGATGGTGGGGATGATGCTTTTCGTTATTCTGTTGGTGGGGATGATGTATATGGTTATTCTGATGGTTGTGATGCTGGATGGTTGTGATGCTGGGTGATGTGTGATGCAGAATGTCTGTGATGCTGGATGGCTGTAATGCTGGATGGCTGTGATGCTGGATGGCTGTGCGATGCTGGATGACTGTGCGATACTGGGTGGCGGTGATGCTGGATGGCTATGATGCTGGGTGGTTGTGATGCTGGGTGGTTTTGATGCTGGGTGGTGGTGATGCTGGGTGGTTGTGATGCTGGATGGTTCTGATGCTGGGTGGTGTGTGATGCTGGGTGGTTTGAGATGCTGGATGGATGTGATGCTGGATGACAGTGATGCTGGATGGTTGTGATGCTGTATGGCTGTGATGCTGGATGGCTGTGATACTGGATGGCTGTGATGCTGGATGGTTGTGATTCTGGATCGTTGTGATGCTGGATTGTTGTGATGTTGGATGGCAGTGATGCTAAATGGTAGTGATGATGGATGGTTGTGATGCTGGATGGCTGTGATGGCGGGTGGTTGTGATGCTGGATGGCTGTGATGCTGGATGGCTGTGATGCTGGATGGCTGTGATGCTGGATGGCTGTGATGCTGGATTGTTGTGATGCTGGATTGCAGTGATGCTGGATGGTAGCGATACTGGATGGCTGTGATGCTGGATGTTTATGATGCTGGATTGTTGTGATGCTGGATCGCAGTGATGCTGGATGGCTGTGATACTGGATGGCAGTGATGCTGGATGTTTATGATGCTGGATTGTTGTGATGCTGGATCGCAGTGATGCTGGATGGTACTGATGCTGGATGGTAGTGATGCTGGATGGTTGTGATGCTGGATGGTTGTGATGCTGGATGGTTGTGATGCTGGATCTGTCAGAATCAGCAAAACATTTCCACTACCATCAGAATCGGCAAAAACATCATCATTTCTTTCAAAATCAGCAAATTTTATTTTTTGATGATAGTTAGTGTGAGTGACTGGTACGATGGTTATGTTGGAGGAAATGCATGGTTCTAGTGGATTCTTTATTTTAACACAGGATTTAAAGACTTTGGGTAGGAGAACATTTTCTCGGATAAGTAAAGTAATATTCAAGCCGGGGAAATCGAACCTCGGGGCTAATAATACCGATATATTTTTGAGCTCAAGACCACGGGATATAGGGTTGGGGAATATTTCTTTCATATAGAGTATAGGTATATTTTAACTCTAGACCTTAGGCAAGGGATATTTCTTAGATAGACTACTAAATTTTACGTCTTTGGACTTAATCTATAAAAGCAGACAAAGCAACCTTAAACTTTATAACAGAATGACATGAAACACCGCTTTATGAGAAGTATTTCGACATCTTGGAACAAATGGGGAAAAAAGAAGCAAGACATCGACCGGTCACAAACTGTATACATATTAATAAGAATAACTTTAAAAATGTACATAGCTAATTAGAAAGGTGAAGCAACATTTTCGTGTAATTAACGAAAATTAACCAAAAATCGCAAAATTTTCAAATCAACCTTAATGAAAAATTACATAAATGAGGAAGCTCTGCCTAACTCAACTGTATCAGTTGTATTGGAGTGATGTGAAATCCTCTCAAACTATTAACATCCCTTCATTGCATTTCCATTGTAAGTATTTGATGCAGTAAAACCAATGAGTGAGTAGAAGATAGAGGCGATAGACTGAACAAACACAATTGAATAACTACAAGGAGCTCAAAACAGTCTTTCTTCTTTATGAAGTCCGATAATCGTATTTCCGAACAATCACTATCAATTAGTGAGAGCCTTGGCTTGAAAAAGGAAAAGAAAACAAAATCCATCGAAAGAAAACTTCAAGCAGCGGACAATCGAAATAACGAATAAGCGAATTTTTCAATTTAGCCGCGGCTGGAGCCGAGGATTGAATAGTTTCACTTCAGGTAAATTTTTGTTAATCAGTTAATTCGCTATCATATCAAAATTCTGTTGTTATGGACACATAAATTTGTTTTCCCTAGCTCAAGTACGACGATTAGGAAAAAAAACAATTAACTAGGACACTAGATTATCATCAGATTAAAAGACCATGTAGGAATCTTAATAAACCTGCGAAACAATAGGCTTATTTCAAAAAAGTTTTCGTATATAATAGAAAAATATGACACTTTTTTACTTAAAACCTTCTACAGGCCACTTGACTCAGTTCGCGTAAACAACATCTTACTAGCGACAGACAACTTACAATCACATGCTTTAGATAAAAAAATGTAGAGTTAGTCCTGTTTCAAAATAAACACGATCAATTCCAATGGATGGAGAACCACTTAATGACTTAATGAGTGGGGGTTCTAAACCCGCGGGTATTTATAAATAATTCGGGTGTTTAACCCTCACAACTTGTCTCAAAAGTTAATCACACCTTCCGGGCCTGCTTTTCAATGAATTTTTTTATCGGACCATAGTATAAGAAAGCCGCGGCTGGAATGATAACATCTGAATTTCTGTTGTTCTATCTCTGTCGTATTTGATGACTATTTGTTGATAAAGAAATCGGTAATATAGCATCTTTAATGGTAAATTTTGTTAGTTTGTCGTTAATATTTACTTCTCAGTGCGTTTTAGACATTAACGATATGCCCTTGATAATACACTTATGTTATAATCAGTGTAAAGGAAAAATCAATACTAAGAAATTTAAACAGGCACATAATGGCTGGGCTGAAAGAACTCAAAAATTAATGAGGTGCCTCAAAATGCCTTCACAATATTTCAGAGAAATCTTTTTAGAAATCAATGAAAAAGTACATCAAGATAAAACTGTGAAAATTTCAAGCCAGCACCTTCAAATTTTATCATTTAAACTGACAGGAAAGTTGTCATCTTGAATCTAGTTCTTATAGTTTCAAATTTGGCGAAAAACTATTGTTTCCACAAAATACGCCTAAAATATGTTCAAGTGTTTTAGTCGGTACAGATTCAGAGATATCTAGCAACAAAAAAACTTTTTGTAAAGGAAAATAAGAAAAAAAATTCAAAAACTATCTACCAATAATAAACTGAGCATCTTGATGTTCTTATAAAGCTCGAAGACAGAGATAAAACAGCAATTAACTCAAAAGACAATGCGTTACATATTCCAGCGGCGGCTTTCTTATTTATCTGGTACCAGATGTGGAAATATGCTACGACACGCTCTGCTCTGAAGGTCGGGCATATTTTAACATCTGGAAGGTTTGCATTACGGAATTTGACTTGACCGCGTTTAAAAATTTTGCTCGGAGCTTGGAAACGATCAACAGCAAGCTAACATCTGATTCCAAATCGGATGCGGGTGCTAGGCCAGAAAATATAACAAATCTGATTCGCATCAGATTTGTTATATTTTCTGGGCTAGCACCATATTCGTATTTGGTTCGGAATCATGTGCTGCTAGCTTGATTATGTAAACAAACATAAACAACCCCTAATTTAGCTTCATTTACATGAAAATACAACTTAAAACATGAATTTATTGCTTTTTCCTACTTACCTACACATACTCGATAAATATTACACTAACCTTCATAGTTTTGACGTCAAAGAATCGAACGTCAGAAAAGACGGGGGTAAACGTTCGAAAATATGTCAAAAAGAAGACAAGAAAAATTATTTGTGATTTTTCCTAAGTAACAACGCTTATTTATTCATTTTTCATACTTCTTTGATGGAAGAAGTTTATATTTTTGAAAAGTAAAATACTTCGTCTATCATTTACTCTTTTTTTGAGCTCTTTACTCCAAGAATTTCTCATTTTGTCAGCCGTTGAACTTCAGTGCTTTTTCGAACAAAATTCTTAAACCCTCCTGTGTTTCAGGGTTCATAGAAAATCGTGGGCATTTCTTTATCTTGCTAAGGTCCATCTTTCTTTGAAATTCAATCTTAGACCTTTCCAAAAATGTATAACAAATACAAAGTTTCAGGTCTGCGATGCGGTGATTTTTCACTTTGAAAAACAGAGACATTTTTCCTTGAATTCCCCTAATGTTTGTTTACATGTCAGGGAAAACCCGCATTTAACAATGGCAAAAAATTAGGAGGTCCAAACATTCGAAAAGTATAATCAAAGGGCTTTCCAAATATGTATAGTGTTATGGGGTTTCCTTTTGAAGAATGTGGTGATTTTCGAACAAGAAGAGATGGCATAATAAAAACTTTTCTAAAATCTAGATTTTGACGTAAAGGGCATAGGATATTTTGGCATGAGTATTTAGTTTTTAATTTTATAAAGAGTTCAAAGCATTTAAAAATCCAAAACATATTTTACATTGATCAACAAAAGTAAATTAAACATCGAGCTGGGTTTGATTTTCAAACTAGCAGCCTAATTTTCAAATATTACTGGAAAATAGTCTTACTGGATGAAGAACTTCGAAAAAAAAATCCCTTTTTCGATCAAATGGCCGGCAGTTTTTCTAGCTACTCATTATTTTTTGCCATTTTTTCACATTTAAATTCTTTCATCTCCAAATTAAATAAAAACTTTCTGGTCATCCTTGGGAGTTCTTGATATCCAAAATTGAATCACCATTTGATAAGAATAAATTTTAGATAAACAAAGGCTACCTTCGATAACTGAATTTCGAAGGCAGGAAAGTCTACTGTGAAAACTGAAGCAAACAAAAGCATTCCATTTCTATACATACATACCTCTTTTAATCGAATCTCAATTTAATTAATTTTACAACTTTCCTTCATTCTCAAGTTTTATTTTCAAGAATGAGAGTAATAATTAAAGCACGATAAGGTTTTATTTTTTGAAAAGCTCAATGTGTTCTTTTCAAAAGCAAGTCTCAAATGAAATTTTTTGTTTTGATTTTGATTGCAACATTTTCGAATCTTTCGAATGCGTGACGCAATTTGATTGGCACAAAATAGAACGCGCGCGAAAAATCAATGCAATGACTTCTTCTCTGAGATGACAAAAATTGCAACACCAATTTGGCGCGATGATAACCTTCATAGGACCTCAAAAGTGAATTTTCAATGTGCTCTGTAAAATTACAAAATTGACTGTTCTGTAGGCATACTAAAAGTGAAGTTAATCGTTAATAAGATACAAACTACCTTTACAGAAGTCTGTAGATCTTTCTGAAGACAAAATTATCTGTTTTGTACACATGTTTGTACTGCTGCTAGAGACTTTGACTGACTTTGACTGTTGTCGGTCAGTCGGTTGTGTTCAGTTGTCTCTGGCGGTCAACAGTCGTTTTGATAGGACCGGACAAGATTATACCAACATAAAACTTACTGAAAAAGCATAAGGAACATACCTGTTACTGTTTCTTTATGATCTTTAAGTTTGGCTTTGAGAAAAATCAGTAAAAATCAGTCACCAAAACAAACAAAAAATAATCAACATTTGTGTGTAAAAAACAATCTTTAAAAGGTTGGTGCATTTACAGAAATTACACTGAATACTAAAAGAAATACTAAGAAAGCATAAAGACATTTATATTGTAAAAAAGTTCACCAAAACAAACCAAAAAACAACCAAAATCTAACAAAAGCTCTTCACTACTTGCCCTTCTTGAATCCGAAATTTGCTTTGTCATTGAAGTGCCAAAACTATAAATAAAAATAGTTTTTGACGGTCGGCGCAGCAGACATTTTCATGCTAAATTTCTGTTCAGTCGGGACGAACATAATTCTTGAGCAAGCGGAGATATAGCCATTGAACCCGACTGTTGTCGGCACATCAAAGGGCCACTACTAAATCTCTCCGATGGTATATTGGCCCGCTCCTTTAGAGCTTTAGCGTGGGCGGCCGCCAATACGCCATCGGAATATCAGATAACTTTCTTATACTATGGTCGGACGTATGATCGATACTTTGAAGATCTATAGCAAAAAGACCTCCACAAGCCCATTTATTTGAGCTTTTGCATAGTTCAATCTACCCATAAGGTGCACCGAAAGGTCCTGGTATTACTACCTCTTATGATTTGGATTTTTTCTAATGGCTCTTTTATGTTTCTGTCGGACGTACATCGTCATAAACATGATTTTTTATTGTCCAACTTTAAAGCCATTGACCTTTTACATAGTTATAATGTATGTTGATTCAGCAGATTGAAATAAATAGAATCTTTTGTAATGAATAAAGGAAAATGTGGAGCAAGATTTTTTTCTTCCTTTTATTTACAAATTTCAAAGGACTCTTTTATTAAAATTTTGCTGATATCGGTTTCAGCATGAACATATAAACGACTGGACATCTATCTTTTATTGTCTCTTTGAAGCGAGCTTCGTTGCCGCCTGTTTTTCAAAATTGCTATAAAAAAATCCGACAATAATCCGTCGTAATTTTATTTCTTTGAATTGTTTAGGTAAAATGATTGATAGAGCTTAAACATTACTCCTAATGCACAAAAAAATTATTTTCAAATTTTTTCACGAGTTTGCAATATATTTTATCAACATTTTCAACTCTGAAATGCAGAATTTCAACTGCGTGTATACTTTTGAATCCCTTTTGTCACTCCAATAATTTTTTTTATGACTTGAAAAAAATAGCTTGCCAAAGTTGAGAGCCTGTGTCATAAGAATATCGAAATTAGAATGTGACACTCTCTAAAATTATTAGACACTTTTAAGTCAAAATTTGGAAATATTAGTCGGAGTTTTGACAAGCTGACGATGATTTTGCCTCTGTTATCTTTGTTATGATATAGA
Organism: Clytia hemisphaerica; assembly: GCF_902728285.1. Classification (NCBI taxonomy): domain Eukaryota; kingdom Metazoa; phylum Cnidaria; class Hydrozoa; order Leptothecata; family Clytiidae; genus Clytia; species Clytia hemisphaerica. Next base: position 37,900 of record NW_027103748.1, on the reverse strand, counting down.
TAAAAGAATTGAGAAAAGTAGAACAACAGAGACTTTTGTCGAAATTTTGACGTTGTTAGCAAGGTATTCCCAAGAGGTATACCATCAGAATTTATTGTTTCATTTGATGATTTTAACGAGGCGGCAACGAAGCTAGCAGTGTTATCTTCAAAAATACAAAGGAGATGGATGTCCAGTCGTTTATATGTTCATGGTTTCAGACGAGTCGGGTGTATATAACACCGTATAATTCCTTTAAGGTTTTCTGCTCACAAAATGGAGAGACATCAACCCAAGAGTGATATATTTCCATGAAAATTAGCCTTTCGACACTTGAATTGAGTAAACTATATCAACTTTTCTGTTCATGAAAATTTGACTCGATTGTCGGACGTACCGGTTTTGGTTTATCGAATCCTGGAACGAGGGAAAAGTGTTACCTTTCAAAATATATATTTTCTGAAAGATTTCGTTGCGTAGTTTCGGTGCTATCAAGTTTGGCTTACAGATATTACAAAGAATTTTGCTATTGAAGCTCAAATACCTGTTGGACGTACGCGTACATCCGACAGAAACAATGGTTTTTTTTGCTATAAAAATCTAAAATTAGGTAAAATGCTAACTTTAGCGTTCTCTTTGGTAAATATGAACAAAATTCGATTTTAGGAAGGCTGAACTGAGATCCGGTTGCCGCTAAAACTCGCCAAAATCAAGAAGAACGTGATTTCAAAAAGTGTGATTTATTAAAAAAAGACCCTTCTACATAGAGTTGTTATCAGTTTTTCTGATAGCACAAAATGTAGCAACTAATTATTCTTTTTATAATTAACCTGTTGTTAGCCCAAGAAAATATTTTTCAACTATCCAATTCTTGGTAAAAACAAACGATAACACAGTTGACTCTCGCTAATCGTAGAAATGCATAGAGAAATAATTTGTGGAGCAGTATTTCAAAGCAACAAACAAAGAACTGATCGAACTGATCATACACACGGGTCACCAATGAAAGCTTGCTTTCATTCCACAAAACAAAGAAATCAAGTGAACGAAAACCTTGCAAGGATTTAGACGGGATAGAGGAAGTGTTATCACATCAAATTCGAATTGTTGCGTTATGGTTTGATTAATGAAATCAAAAAGGAAACCTATTACATTTCACCATGACATAAAATTGAAGAAAAAGATTTTGTTAAAGATTTGGGAATACTAATATCAAACGATTGCTACTACAAAGATCACACTAAAACAACTTGAAAAAAGCAAAAAATCTCATTTCTTCGATATCACGAATCTTCACTTGCTGCTCACCTCATACTATGCTTAATCTATATAAATCACTTGTTATCCCAATTCTGAAGTACCGTTCAGTTCTATGGAGCCCTGTCGGCCTTATTCAAAAACTTGAAGAGAGACAGAAATATTTTTAAAGCAAATAAAAGGAACACCTCAAAATTACTGGGGAAGTCTTATGCAGTTCAAGATAAACTCACTTCAGAGGAGCAGAAAACGATATAGGATCATCGGGATCATATATACTTTGAAAATTCTAGAAAGCATAAAACCAAACATCAAAGAAAAAGACCACCCGTGTCTAAGACGAATGTGTGTTACCAAATACATTGCTTCAAATAACTCGAAATTGCATGACAGCGTGTTTCTCGGCGATCGAACAAAGACGGGAAATGAGTTTCTCAACGGTTTCGCACTCATAGCTGCTTGATGATCTTTGCGCAGATTGGGACAAGCTGCGCGCATGCGTCAAAAATGCGTGTTTAAATGTCTCGTGTTTTCATTTCAAAATCCTCGCTCTTGCAAAAGTTGTAGTGAAGTTAAACTAATCGCTTCTATTCTATTTTGCTTTCCATGTGTAAACGAGACGAATCGACATCAGCATTGGAGAAGAGAACGGGATTCAACGACATTGTTCGGTATGGTTCATGTATGGCTATCCTCATTATTAGCAGCAAAGTTGGCCACTTTTATGGTTACACACGACCTTTAATGATGACCAAACAACAAGTGCACATTATGTAAAACTTTTTAATTATGTGCAAAGGGAGGACTCCGGGTGACTGATGCCATTGGTTCGGAGATAATGTTTCATCCAGAATAAACAGCCACTGGGGGTTTTGCGCTACCTGCTTAGTCACTGTTAGTGCTAATACCAGTACCAGAAGTATATCCCTTTCTATTGTAATAATGAATAATATTTTATTTATCGATATTTTCATTCTGCCCGGTCTAGCAGAACAATTTATATGTAACCTATTCCATTTTATCATCTGATAATTGCTTCTTTACATTGCTTGTTGGCACGATTGCGGAAGGATCGATGACATTTATTCTGTAATTCTTCTACCATTTTACATGCTTATTACGAATCTTGTACATTCAATCGTTAGTCTATTTTATTTCGTTCTAATTATAGATATTATAAAATATCTCAACTACGTGCTTTTCATTTGCAAGATGTATCCAATAAACGAACAAATTCATGTTTCTTGTTATTTCTACTTTCTACGTAGTATTCTTAAGCTTTGAGGAGAAATAGTGGAGAAGTACCTTAGCAATAAGCAGTAACAAGAAAAATATATCACATCTATTATTAGACAACACATGCAACATAAAAAACAACACCAATAAGAAGAGAGGGTGGGCAATCAAAACAATCGAAGATCAAAACAATCGAAGATCAAAAGCTTGGTCAATTGAAGAAGAAGAAATTTTGGAAAATGGCTATGAAGAAAAAGAAGGTTATGATTCACCGGGTCCTAACTACTCAATATTTGCACCTATGAACATAAGCTAAAGGAGAATGAAACAAGACGTCTCTGTCTCACAGCTCCGCTGTAACCTTTTCTCAGTAGGGTTCGAAATATTAATGAATAGAAAGTCTATTGTTTCCAGTTCAAAAACGCATGTAGAGATGATTTCGGAGTGCACTTTTTACCGCTTAATTTCGAATGGAAATAAATTCGTGGGGAAACTTCCCAGTGGCGAAAAATTCAGGGTATTCTTTTCACTCGGCACGATATTTTGGGCAATTTCTTTAGAGAGGTTGTGGGTCCACTGGGTCTGTAACACGTGGGTTTAACAAGTAAGAAGAATAAGGCTTGAATATTAATCTTTCACATCTTTTTGTGGAAAGAGAGAAGAGTTTACTAATAGATGAAAAATAACTCAAGGAGAACTGTTAAACTTGTGAAAGAGCAGACGCCTCAACATTTTCATCAGATTAGGCTAAAATATCAATGAAAGTATTATGTGACGTAAGGGTACAATTTTGGTCGGCCTAGAATTATATACTAATTTGGCGATTAGCGAGAGTCAACTGTGTAAAAGACGAATCTGAAAAGTAAGTAAGTTTAATCATCACCTAAAATAGAAATTAGTAAGTTTAGTAAGATTTATTAAGATTATTAAGTTTATTAAGCACCTAAAGAAATTAGAATTTAAGTCTATTCACGATAAGTGTACACTCTTTTTTCTTTTACCTACAGTATATGGCCCCCAAAACGGAGACGGCCCCCAAAACGGAGGTCGTCATTAAAATGAAGATTCTGACTTGTAGATTTATCAGAATTAAACGATTTTTGTAAATTTAAGGGAAAACACAAATATGTTCATAGTTTTTCCCCCTATTACCACTGGGCTTAATAATTTGAATTTAATTAATTATTAATTAATAATTTAAGGGAAAACACAAACATGTTCATAGTTTTTCCCCCTATTACCACTGGGCTTAATAATTTGAATTTAACTACACCTCCGTTTTGGGGGCCCCAAACCTGTATTTTGACAACCAGGGGTATACTGTAAAAATTTTATCAAACTAATTTATGTCCAAAACCCTCTAAATCACATTTCCAAACTATGGTCAAAATTTTGTATTCATATCTTAAAGATATATCGAGAAATCGCTAAAATTGCAAACCTCCGTTTTGGGGGCCATTAGAAAAAAGCTACCTATCTTTAAGCGATTGAAAAATATTGTTAAAATTGAAAATTTTGAAAAAGAACTTCCAGGAAATAAAGTAGAGATGTTAAAGGTTTTCATGCAGCAAAAATCTTTGTAAAATCTATTTTCCTCTAGATTTGAGAGAAATTTTAAATTTGATCGTCGTTTTGGGGGCCACATACTGTATAACTTTTGAAGGAATTCTTCAATCTTTATAAATTTGGTATCATTGAAAAGATATTAGTGAGTGAAACAATTTGAAATAAAAAAATTAAAAAAAAAATTCTAAAAATGAAAATGGAAATGAAAAAGAAAAAAATGAAGATCTTGTTGAAATGTGCTCTGACTATCATTTTCACTGGAGAGATTTTTTGATCTTAGGAAATCATCACTGTGAAGAAATTTCATTAAAATATTTATTCAATATAAAGTTATAATACAAAGTTAATAAGTGATTGACCCCAAAAAACAGCAAAAAACTGCAGAAAACAGCGTTTTTAGACGTCAGTCAGCCTATAACTTTGTTTGATATCTTTTGACTGAATGATTATTTTTGAGAATTTTTTTCACAGTGATGACGTTCGATGATCAAGGATTAACTTCAGTGAAAATGATAGTTATAGCACTTTTCTACAAGATCTTCATTTTTTTCTTCTTCATTTTCATCTTTTAAGAATTTCTTTAAAGATTTTTTTATTTTAAATTGTTCCACTCACTAATATCTTCCAATGATACCAAATTTATAAAGATTGAAGAATTCCTTCAAAAGTTATTGGTAAAAGAAAAAAGAGTGCACACTTATCGTGCAAGCAAGTGTAATATAAAAAGACAAACTTACATATTATTTGGGTTGCATCAGGAAATCGTTACCAACAAAACAATGGGAAGAGCGAAGATGGTGATCATGGAGACGTGTTTTGGAAGAAGCGTACCAAAGAGGACCCCTTTGTCGAGAGTTTTATATTTTTGAGATTTGATCGGTAATGATCGGTATGAAAATCTTATTTTAATCGAATACCGCGTGTACGATTCATTAGAACAATAACTATTAAGCGAAACTTTAACATAAAGTGTACATCAGATTTTTCAAGAAAAAAATTAGCTGTAAATTACATTTAAAATGGTTCTAACTTTTGATGCAGTTTGAGTTTATAGATCGCATTTTTCTTGTTGAAAAGATAATCCTGAGTGGAATAATTATCAAATAAATAAAATGGTTTTATTAAGTCATTGAACAATTTTTGTATACCACTCATACCACTGCTATTATACCACTAATGGTTATTTTTCAAAAGTGTTCTGTTGTAAATTTTAATTTTTAAATTTCATGACTTGTAATAAGAAAATCATTAAAAAAAGAAGAAACGTCTGCGTAGGTGATAATTTGAACTTATATATACTTTGTGTCTTGTAATAAGCAATTTTGACCTATCGAAGATCGTTTCAACGAACTAAATTGCAATTTATCAACTAAAACTCCATCAAAAGTTTAACCGTTTTAGATGTAAGCTAATTTAGAAAGAAGCTTCAGGGCTAAATCCTGCATTATTTCAATTTCTATAGCTTAAAGCAAATCCTAACTCAGAATTTGATAAATACAGCTGTCGAATTAGATAAGGTGAGAAAAAGCCATGATCATGAAATCATAAGCTAAAATTGTTTGATTTATTCTCCAGGGTTATCCGCGGGGAAAGGAAGAAGGTGCAAACAACGAAGGGGCTCGAAACGCTGGAATGGCTCGGGTATACATTTTGATCGGTTATTTAATTTTTTAGATATGAAATTTTGCACTTTATGATCATAAATTTTTATTCACCTATCTAATTTCAATACCCATATACCAAAATTTAAGAAAGAAATTCCGTTAAGCTATATAAAGGAGATAAAATGAGAAATTCCAATCCCTGAAACGCACAATGGCATGTTATATATGTTACTCATTTTCTACTACACTTGTGTTAATAAGTTTCGACAACTAAAAAGGAGAATTTCTAGAATAAATAGCCTTTCATTGCATCGGAAAAATTAGTTTGCAAGATATTTTTCGCGATTATGATGTTCCCGATGTTCCTGACACCATGTAGTGCCCCCTGACAACGATTGATCGTTTTCATGACTTGACTGGATTCACTCCAGCAGACTACGTCCCTGTGGAGGAGGCATTGTTGAACGTTAAGCGTTTTGTTGGAAACAGATCCGAATCCTGCAGACGAACAGTCTATCCAAGACATTGACAACGATTGATCGTTTTCATGACTTGACTGGATTCACTCCAGAAGACTATGTTCTTGTTGAAGAGGACTTTAAACGACAAAAACTATTAAGCAAATATTAGCAAAAAAGGAAATAACGACGCGCAATTAAATGGAAAAGTGAAACGAAATCTTAGTGATGAGCATAAAGAATAAACGACAAACACAATGATGACGATAAAGAAAAAATCAACGAGGATCAAAATGATCTAGAAGTGGTAAGTTGTAAAGGCTGAGGGCCTTTATGATCCAAAATTGACAATTAACAAAAGTTTTCTCCCAACCTTGTGGCGAGAATGAGAAAATTCCCATAAGCTTTTATAAAGCTAGTTTCAACAAAAGAGCGCAGTTTGATACCGTATCTTAAAGGGAATCAATCTTTTATTTGGATGGTTTACATACCCTTTCATATACACTTTGTCTTAAAATATGTAGAAATTCCAAAAAAATACAACAATTTTGCGGGGAAACCTAATGTTTTTGTAGCAAAAAGATTAGTTAGACTAAAGTGAAGAAATTAGACCACGAATAATGTTGGTACGACGCGAGGAGGACGTTGAGAGATTGTAAGAGTATAAAATCCCAGAGCTGTTCCATTATTGTGCATGGTAACAATAAATATACAGTAATTATTTTGCAAAGCATCAAAGTGTGATAATATCTTTCTATGGTCGAAATAAACCAAGGAAAAAAGGTACCAGCTATTTTTAAGTAGTAGAGTCCCTCTGCATTACAACAACCTATCCACTTTCTGTAAGGTTCCCACCATCACGACAATTAAGAGTTTTCTCTCACAAAGATTCCTTATTTACTTGACCAGAAATTGTAACAATAACAGGGTTCCGAAATCGAATTATTTTTTCTTCCCGATAGGTGATTCTCGATTTTTGGCTAGGAATACTTCTCTATTTGCAAATTAGTACCGCCCCCTCCCCAACTCCAGGAAAATGCACAAAAGGGTCACATTTCTGCCGTCCCATGGTAAAACCAGGTTTTTGGACTTTTATAGCTTTTGCATAAAAAAGTATCCTAAAGGTATAAGGAATCATCCCATATAAACAGATTTTATGTAGGGGTTTCAAATTTTGCAATATAAGGACTTCTTTAAAAAAGAAAAAAGGTAAGTCCACTTCAACGACTGAATTTACTACGACAAAACCAAGTAAGTCCATAATTTTTGCTTGAAAAAGCTTGTATTAGGTAAGTCCAAAATTTCCAAAAAGTTGAAAATTGACGGCAGATTTTTAACGATGAAGATAAAAGCAACAACCTTTAAAGAAAAGCTTTGAGATTATGGAAAGAGAAAAACCTCTTTATAGACCATACTAGACCCACATGCAACAATACCAGAGGGATACTTACTGATTGACGTCAAAGTTAGCAATGCATTATTAATCCTATATTGAAGAGAAGCTAGACCAACTCATGATAAATCTCAGATAAAACTTTCAAAATTAAAAATTTTTAAATAACTAATTTGCATTGATTTTTACCGAAAGATTACGTAATCTTAAAATGCCCGCAAGGAGTCAAAACTCTTTCGAATCGACTGCAGATTCTTACCGGCTGTTTTGAGCCCATAAGGAATTTATTTGTAAATGTAAAAAGACTACAGTGAGATATGCGAATTCGACAGTGGAAAAAAATCTTGCTTTATCTTGCGACTCTAAAAAACAAAAACGAATCTTTTGCAAAGGACTAGACTCGAGTCTACTTTTGTCTGAACATTGCTTTTTGATGATTTTGATGACGCTGAGTCCAGTGAAGTAGACTCGGAGGGTTTGGCGAGGTAGCCATTTTGAGAGAAAATATCAAAAATCCAAACAACAATAAAACTACTTGGAGTTGAAAGATATAATCAAAAATGAGAAACAAACATCGATAACATATTTGCAATCCCTTATTCTCAAATAAAAACATTTCTTCGTACTGTCTTTACCTTCCAAAAACAACTAAAATCAGGCGGGCTGTTTTACAGTCCGCCTAAGCAAAATCACGCCATCCAGTCTTTAAGATCTTTAATCAAAATCATCAATCAAATCATTTAAGCAAAATCTTATTACCATATACTACCGGCCACTTAATCGTGCCATCCAGATCTTTAAGAAGCTTCCCAACTTTTTGGCATGGGCAGCACTTTGAGGCGTCTATTTTCGCCCCACCAAGAACTTACTCTAACCCTCCAATGTGTTCAAGTTGGCTTTTCTCGCTCACAATTATCTATTTCCAAAAGAACTGCCATGTGGTATTATAAAATCACAAAATAAAAAAAAACAAAGGGGATATAAAAAACACAAATGGCGGAAAAGCACAACCAGCAACTAGCATAAACAACAGAAAATCATTTTCTAGCCTTTGGAAGACATTTTTTATAAACACGACTTGCTAAGAAAATTTGACTTGTAAAACACAAAACTAGAGATAAAAAACACAAATTGTGGATAATCACAACAATCAACAAAAAATCACAAAAATCAACAAAAATAACATAAACTATTTTTTAGCCTTTGAAATCTTTTGTTATAATTACGACTTGTAAAAAAATAACATACGATGAAAAACACAAATAGCTGAAAAACACGACCAGAAATTAACATAAACAACATGAATTTTTTTTTAGCTTTTGAAAAACTTTTCTTACAAACACGACTTGCCAAGAGGACTCGACTTACTAAAAAAAAAGCAGAATATATACGATGAAAAACACAAAGGGCGGAAAAAACAACCAGAAACTAACATAAACAACATAAATTATTTTTTAGCTTTTGAAAAACCTTTCTTACAAACATGACTTGCAAAGAGGAATCGACTTGCAAAAAAAAACAAAGAACACATATGATGAAAAACACAAAGTGCAGAAAAAAACAACCAACAACCTAACATAAAGAACATAAATTATTTTTTAGCTTTTGATTAACTTTTCTTACAAACACGACTTACCAAGAGGACTCGACTTACAAAGAAAACACAGAACATACATGATGAAAAACACAAAGGGCGGAAAAAAACAACCAACAACTAACATAAAGAACATAAATTATTTTTTAGCTTTTGATTAACTTTTCTTACAAACACGACTTACCAAGAGGACTCGACTTACAAAGAAAACACAGAACATACATGATGAAAAACACAAAGGGCAGAAAAAAACAACCAACAACTAACATAAAGAACATAAATTATTTTTTAGCTTTTGATTAACTTTTCTTACAAACACGACTTGCCAAGAGGACTCGACTTACTAAAAAAAAAGCAGAACATATACGATGAAAAACACAAAGGGCGGAAAAAACAACCAGCAACTAACATAAACAACATAAATAATTTTTTAACTTTTGAAAAACCTTTCTTACAAACATGACTTGCAAAGAGGAATCAACTTGCAAAAAAAACACAGAACATATATGATGAAAACACAAAGGGCGGAAAAAAACAACCAACAACTAACATAAAGAACATTAATTATTTTTTAGCTTTTGATTAACTTTTCTTACCAACACGACTTGCCAAGAGGACTCGACTTACAAAAAAAACAAAAAAACACAGAACATATATGATGAAAAACACAAAGGGCGGAAAAGAACAACCAGCAACTAACATAAAGAACATAAATTATTTTTAGCTTTTGAAAAACTTTTCTTACAAACACGACTTGCCAAGAGGACTCGACTTACTAAAAAAACAGCAGAACATACATAATGAAAAACACAAAGGGCGGAAAAAAACAACCAACAACTAACATAAAGAACATAAATTATTTTTTAGCTTTTGATTAACTTTTCTTACAAACACGACTTGCCAAGAGAACTCGACTTACAAAGAAAGCACAGAACATACATGATGAAAAACACAAAGGGTGGAAAAAAAACAACCAACAACTAACATAAAGAACATAAATTATTTTTTAGCTTTTGATTAACTTTTCTTACAAACACGACTTGCCAAGAGGACTCGACTTACAAAGAAAACACAGAACATACATGATGAAAAACACAAAGGCCGGAAAAGAACAACCAGCAACTAACATAAAAAACATAAATTATTTTTTAGCTTTTGAAAATTTTTTCTTACAAACACGACTTGCCAAAAGGACTCGACTTAAAAAAAACAAAAAAAACACAGAACATATATGATGAAAAACACAAATGCGGAAAAGAACAACCAACAACTAACATAAACAACATAAATGATTTTTTTAGTTTTTGAAAAATTTTTGTTACAAACACGACTTGCCAAGACAATTTGACGTGACAAAAAACTCTACGGGGGAGATTTCAAAATGATTTTGATGAAAGCGTTACACGAGAGCGAAAAACGAAATATGACTTTCCAGCAAAAAAAAAAATGAAAATAACAAGAAAGCCTTTTCGTGTTTAGTGTTTAACCTTTTCATGGCAACTACCCAAGAAAGGTCAAGTTTTAAGCGGTAGAGAATAAATTACAACTTTAAGAAAAAGGACTAGCTAAAAAAAAAAAAAAAAAAAAAAGAAAGCGAAAAACGAAGGTGAAAATAAACATTACCGAAAAAAATTCCCCAACTTTCAAAGAAACTTGAGAGTGAAGATTTACACTAACAAATTAATAATTTTGACCACATGACTGTAGTTCACTATCGCTTTTGCTGAAACATTACCAATATTTGTAAAAAGTGAAGCTTGTAAAAGCTATGCTTAACTTAACGTAACTTTTCGAGCTGTGACAGTTATGGGTTAATCCGTTAATGTAGGCTTTTAAATTAAAATTTCAGAGCTATAGTTATATAGCTCATCATAATGATGAACACTAAAAGAGCCACGTATAGTGGACTCTTTCTCTTTTGAGGCTTTCAAATAAAAATTGGGTAAAAACTCGTATCCTTAAGGTTAAATCACTATATAGACTCACTCATTTACCATTCTCTCTCAATCCGGCTGATAATCGAAGTATCGATTGACGTCAAATGAGCTTAGTAAAACTCAAATTGCAGATAAGCTCGGTATACACTAAATAGAATAAACATTGAAAATGGTAAGGCCGAAATGAAAAGGTCGAAATAAAGAGATGGTAGATATTGAGCAATCCCATTTGAAGACATTAATACGATTTTCATGAACGTCGTGTTCAGGAAGAGAGTAGGACAACAAGAGCAAGTTTTCAGAGAGAGACTCATCCCAAAAGACAACATTTGTACCAGACTATACGAAGGCACATCGACAATATGACTTCAAAGTAACGCGGAAGAGGAATCTGACTCTATGTGACGCACGAAAGTTACATATAAATCTTAGATTGCAACAACCACAGGGACCTTTAAGAAGATTTGATATGGACGAGGTCATACCAAGGCCAATAAGTAACAAAGAAGCAGACGAGGAGTCAATTAAAAAATGCGGCAAAAAAGGAGAGGTGAAACCGAGGACGCAATGAAAGGCTATCTACTTTGAGGCATATAATAGGATATGATAAAATCTTTTCAAAAAGTTTTTTTTCGTAGTAGCGGTTTTTTATTTATTCTATTTTCTCAGACTAGATCTCCAATACGAAAACAGAATCTCATCATGTCTAGTAGCGCAGCTTGGTCACATGGGAAATATGATAAGTTTTAAGGTTTTAATTTCGTTTATTTTCAAAAATTTGCGTAGAAAGTTTTGGAATTGCTTAACTGGAAACGATAATGAATTTCAAATATTTCAAAACATGTCTCAAAGGAGCTCATATCGTTGGTCAAATTAATCGAATCAAGTTTTTTTGAAAGCATTGATATTGAGGAAGCAAGATAAGCTACTTGATTTCTTTCTTATTTGAGAGATCTTTAAAAGAGAAAGCCTTGCAAGCGGAAAGACAATGGTTTTAATGTTCTAAAAACGCAAATCATTTAAGTGGTCAACTTGTGACCAAAGTATCCAATGAGATAAAATGAAAATTTTGAACTTAAAGTCAGACTTTACTATTATACTGTAAGTCCGAATTTGGTTTCCATCTATAGCTATGTGTGACATTGTCAAAATAAGATTTAGTGGGAGCATTTTTGAAAATCCCTTTTGATGTTGCAGAGAGGTATTCATTTTGGCAGTAAAATTTGGAAAAGTATTATGTGTCAATTTTCAATGGATATTTCAGAAGAAAATATTTCGGTGCCGAGAAGATTTTGGATAAGGTTTTTTTTATTTTAGACTCTAGGAAAAAACAAAAACTTTAATAGCAAAAATTTGATTTTCTAAGTACGGTCAGGGCACATAAAAACAAAAAACTTATTCAGAAAGAAGGAGTAAAGACTTACTGATTTGAGAAGACAGCCAAAAGACTTTCCAAGTGTGACAACCAAACGATACTGATCACTCGTTTGACGTGTTGCCAGAGTTGCAGATGGCAAATTGACAAAATAAAAGTTTTTTCAGGGACGATAACGAACAAATTGATTGAAAAAAGAAGATTGATGAAGGATCGACCAACTGTCCACCATCCACGAATATTGTTATTCAATTGGAGAAAATTTATTAATTCTATTTTAGTTGATAAAATGTTTTGGGTATTTGTTTCCATTAAACATGTTTGATAAAATTCACAATATGCGAAAATGTATTACCTTTTGAAAGATTGTGGAAATGTTCAAGGTGCCAGGAACAAACTGCCTCACACTTAAAGTTCGTTTATTTCTCAAAAGATCGGAGAAAGGAAGAATTGAAATTTCATTCAATAATTAGTACGAAAGAAATGAAGTTGGACTTTCCCGAAGGAAAACAACACAGAAGTTTCCGTGAAAATAAAAAAAAAAATCCCTGGGTATTATCCTCCACGAGTTTATAAGTATTCTTTGCATAGGTAAAAACTTTGGTAAATGAAAAATAAACTGGTTTAGGGGTAGATATCAAGGCCTTGCTGGATTTCAAGCATGCAAATGAAATACATTGATGACGACTAAGCAACATTGAAGCAACCTGGACGCAGCTGTTATTACAATTTGAGTGACTGTAAGAGAGTAGGTCATTTTCAGAGGCTTAAACACATTCAAAAGCGTTTTATGAAATTGATAAGAAAATAGCGAAAATTTACCTGTTTGAAGTTGATGAAGAAGATGTAATGTATTCCATTATTTGCACGAAGTCACGCACTGCAGCTCTCGGTAGGCTCCTCTTGGAAAAAGAAAACACCCCGTTTTACCAAATATCCTTCGTGGTTGAACCATATGCTGACATGACAATGGACTGAATTGATTGAAAGTGAATGTTTCTTTGAACCATCGTCAGATGGGACGAATGTATTCGAGTATAAGATGTAGAAGACTTAAATTACAAAAAACATCAGTTTTAGAAAAATATGTTCGATGTTAATTTTACTTTATGAACTTAACAATAGTTTTAGAATTTTCACGAAATTTGAATTTTAGTGCCAAAGTGTAATAATGGTAAATTCTCTCGTTATACGTAGGATCCCTTTAGATCGAAATTTTGTATGAGCAGTATTTTGATAATATTCAATCATGTATTGCTTACATGATAGCCGTCTTTTCACAAAGTCATTAGGGATGAGGTGAGACAAACATATTGACAATTAAAGGAAGGGAATTCATAATAGAAAATCTAAACTTTTAAGATTATTGACGTAGAGAATTTTAAATGCAAAAAACTAACCAGAAGAATGGAGTCATTGCTCCAAAATGAGAATGAAAAAAAGAGTTTGTTACGTAATTGGTAAAGGCTCAGGCAAGAGGAAAGTTTGCATTTTCGAGAGAGAGAGTTGTTAAGACATATTCTTGAAATTATGGTTTAAACCAAAGTTTCTCAGCAGTTCATCAATATTGATGTTAAAAATATGATCGTGTAATCATATAGATTCTTCGAACGATCAGAATTATGTAGGAAAGGAAAGCAAATATTCTATAATCTGGTCTGTTCTCTTGAAAAAGAGCAAAGAAATACGGAAGGATTTCACAGTCAGATCTACTCCCCGGGGGGGGGGCACTGGGTTTGCGGACTGACGGTATGTGCGGGCCAAAAATTGGCTTTTAAAATTGCACCCTTACAGTGCAGCAAAAATCAGTGAAAATCATACCCTTAGAGTGCATTTTCCCCCAAATTTTCGATCCTTTTCGTGCAAAAAATGGTCAAAATTCTAGCATTTTTGGTCAAAATATCTAGATTTTTCAAGAATTCTCTGAAATTTCTACCCTTACAGTGCATCTCTAGTTTTTCCGACCCTTACAGTGCATTTTAAACATATTGGAAAAGGTACCCTTAGGACCCGCACATACCCGTCGGTCCTTTTGCCCAGCTGCCCCCCCCGGGATCTACTCGCTCCCAGGGAAGCTTTCATTGGTGAGAGACTGGCAAACGTACAAGCCCGTTACAAAACGATGGAGAGGGAAAGCACTTGAAACGTGGAATCATTTCTTAATCACACCCCTCGTCACACATCCCAACTATAACTTTTTTCCTCTGTGGTGTTAAAGATTCCAATTGAAATCTCAATGGGGATAGAATTTTTTTTGTTCCAAGGTTAAAAAATCCAATGAGGATGGTTTTGGAGTACAATTTTTAAACATTGAATTTCGAATTTTCCCAGGGGGGGACTGAAATTCCAGGGTATTTTCCCACCGGGACAAAATTTTTGCCAAATATTCCAGTGGGGCTGGGGTCCAAGTGGGTCTGTGAGACAGGGTGTTTAATCTTTTTAAAGTTCGAAAGTTAAAAAGATATGAACTGGAAGAAGGAAGACGTATTGTTATTAAGGCTATGATTGGTCAATTTTTGTAATAGATGTCAGGACACGTGTGGTTCACGCTCAAACGTCGAGTGAAATAACATTTTAATTTCATTCATGTTTAAGACATAGGAAAACAAATATCGACTAATCTTTAGAAACTATATTGGGGATTTAAAAAAAAAAAAAACACATCAGGGGAATTCTTTAAGCTTCTAACATTCTCCAAGAGGTTTAAAGGGTTAAAAATAATCAAAGTATTCTCTTCAAAGGTGACCCATAATTTAACCGTCCAATGCGCCAGAATCTTAAAATTAATAATTGGCCATAAAATCTGAACCAGTTGTTCCGGGTGATACTTAGCTTAGTAAAAAAGGGATTACAAAGATGCTTTTATCTACTTGAGTGTTTGCTTGAGGACGCTTATTAGTTAGCTGAGAAAATATCGTGGTTATCACAGTGTATGAACGTTTACTGTGATGAAAAATATTTTAAGCGCTCACTCAATGAGAAAAAAAAAGTAACCATGACAATCATCCATGATCTTGGATGAAGGCTGTGTCAATCAACTCACGAACAAGAAAAACAGAAAAGATTCAATGAAAGAGAGGGCCAGAACATAACTTGCAGATCTTTCGATAATTAAGAATCGATTAAAGCAAACGTTAGAGAGATGAAATTTATTAATGACTAGGTAGTTACTGTTGCACACTTAGGGCCAGAGAAAGGATTTCTTTTGAAATAAACTCATCTCACAGAAATTTTCGGAAAAGAAGTGAAAAAACTAAATGTACGTAATGATATCTCTGCTGAAGCTTAAGTTGAGGATATGTGCTATCCATCTTCGATTCTTTGAATAGTAATGTGATTGAGACATACGCGATAAGATTCTTATAGTCCACTTAATTTGCCAATAAATTTTAAAAAAGATAAACAGTACGCTACCGACGCTAAGTCTCATTCAGCGTGATCTTTTCAACACGTAGAGTTTACTTTTTTGAATCTCAGAGCCACACCCCCTCAGTCGGCAAAAATTATCCCAGGCCCCATTGCATTAGTTCTTAGTATAAGCAAATTTGAATCTCATTCATTTCAAAAATTAACCAGAGAGAAAAGACAGTTTTTATTGATTGGTATGGTATGGTATGGAATGGTATATATCACTTTAACCTCTACAGACTAGCAAAGGTATTCTAACAGTAACACTTTTATGGTGGACATATTGAACCCTGCTCGTAATAGTTCACTAAGAAACTACTCTTACTAACTTAATTCTACGACTTTCTTTCAAGTTCTGAGAATAAACACCTTAAACTCTTATTGGTGATGTACAATCAATTTTTCAATGAACCACAGATTTACCAAAAATACATCATCACATTGAAACCAGCCAGACGAACACTATAACGGCAAGCGATCATTTGAAAAAGAAGATGACGTGGGCTCTTTTGCAAGCAAACGTTCGATTAATTGTCAAAAATGATTCAAAATTTGACGAAGGGATTAAAATCATAACCTTTGAAAAGTATCCTTAAAGCAACCGTGCATTCCAACCAGTAGCTTAACCTCGCAACTGATAAAATAACAGTATAGATCATTAAAAACCGAACAAATGACTAATGCAATATTCATAGGTGAAGTGTCTTTTATATTCAAATTGCTTCCATTCACATTGCAAGCCATTGAAGGAACAAGAAACCACACACCAGTTAGCCTTTAGCAACCACCAAACCACCACCAGTCAATTGAAGGGTAGAGGAAAGTGAAAGTATATGACGTCATACTTCTTGTGGTTGAAAGCGTTTGTCCTTTGGAGTTCACGTGTGTTCTTGGGAAAAACAATAGTTGAATGTCTGTAATACTATGTGTTCTTGATGCTACTCTAGTCTTCAGAGTCTTTCGAGTTATGGATTTTGATTCTTTAGGAGTAGATGATTATTTTCAGGAATAGTGAATGATTATCTGCAGCGTTGCAAGATTGTAATATTCGCATATCAATCAACAGGTTATACAGAGTATCAAGTGTTTGATTTTGCAAGATGTAGCTATCAGAGAGACGATGATATGTACATGTTCAGAAACAGTGAAGTCATTATACATCAAGAGTGAGAAATTCGACATTCAAGAATGAATCTTCAAAATGAAGCAGTGAACAATATATATATAATATAGGTTAGGATACGCAATAGTTGTTGCAGGAACACGTTTCATAAACGAATTGGAGAACAGCATACATTCACTTTTTCCTCCACCCACCCACCATAAAACGCATTATTCTGCAATTTATCGAACAAACAACCAAAAATCAAACAAGCCATTTCAATACAATGTCTATTTTGCTGATATAAGCACTCACTTCACCTATTCTACTTGCTTCGAGTACTAATAAACATATAATATATATTTTTTCTTTTAATTTTCTTTTTTGTTGTTGTTTTGTTTTTGTTTTTGTTTTTGTTTTTGTTTTTGTTTATTTTTTTTGTATTTTTATTTATCTTTTTTCTCCGTATTTTTTATTATTTTTTTTAATTTTTTGTATTTTTCTTTTTCTTTTAATAATATTACAAAACTATTTTTCTATGTTTCAAAAACTTATAATGAAAAATTAGTAACTATAAATTCGCCCCAGACTAGCTCATCCACTAACAAGCCTAGCTCTCTCTCTCTTTGGAAATCAAACTTAACTTTGATCATTATTACATTATTAGCAAGTAGCGAAAGAACTAGATTTGAGGCTTATAAATTATTTACAAATTTGTTACTTTTTTACTTTTTTTTTTTTTTTTTTTGTTTATTTTTCGCTTTTTTGTTTTTTCGCTTTTTTTTCTTTTTACTTTCTTTTTTCTTTTTTCTTCTTTTCTTGCTTTTTTATTTTTTCTTTGTAATTTTGTTCAATTCTTTTTTTCGTATTTTTGATAAAGTACAAAGTTACAAATTATTTCTCTCAATAAAATTGCAATAATTCTGCTGGAGGTCAGCCTTGCTGATAATAAAACGGGTTGACGAAAGAAGGAACTGAGGTCAAAAGAATGATTTCATGATTTTGAAGAACTGTTATATTCAGCCTCTGAATGCAAATCTACTACATGCTAATCTGGATGGTTCCACATGTGAATAAACACTAACAAAAAGTCCCAGCAAATCAGTTCATTGAAAAATTGATTGTCCGTCATCAAAAAACTTTTCACTATCTAAGTATTTCAGTTAAACACTTCTGGTTCTTCGTTTGTTTTCAGTTATACTAAAGAAAAAGCACCACTAGAACTAGACCTGCGCAGAATCTCCTCCAATAACGTAAAGCAATTGCTCCACACTCAAACCGTTTTAATCTATGAAATTTACCCAAAATTTACCACCAAAAAGCTCTATACTTAGATTTTTAATTTTCTCAAGCTTTATGAATATAGTATGATTTCTTATGAATTTGAAAAAGAAAAGACCATACTGTGGACACTGGCTTATTCGAACTACCATTATTCGAATATTTCTATTATTCAAACCATTTCTCATTTACCGTCAATTAGAAGCAATCCTAAAATTCTTTCTATAATTCAAATATACTTGGATTTACTTGAGGTCGAATGAGCGAGAGGCAACTACAGATTAAGCTTTAACAGGTGCTCTTTTAAAATTTGGTAAAAAATGCTTTCTAAAACAATGCCCAATAGACAAATACCCTAAAATTTAAACCCGAATAAATTTAGGAATTTGATTTTGATTTCATCCATTTCATTCCACCGGGGCTGTGAGACAGGGTTGTTTTAATTGTTTAAAGGGAGGTCTTTCTTGTTTCATTAACAGAGCCAAAGAGCTATTACTCTAAAGGCAACTGTTTCTAAGAAGAAAAAAAGTACCAAGTTCATTAATCGCTCTTTCACCGTGGTTTGGACATTGGAGATGTTAAAAGAAGACGTGTGAAATTTGCACTTTTACGTCGAGAAAAGGTTTCCTAAACTGTGGTGACAGACTATAAAAATTTTATATCGTGAATGTCTCACCTTACTGTTCAAGAAATCGAAAACGAAGAGCACATATGTTCATGTTAGACTTTAGCAGATTATATTGTTTATATCTAGTTTTATACAATTGTTCTGAGACTCATGATAACAGTGAAACGAGTTTCCTTCAAAGTAAATCCTTTCTCCTACTCCTAAATGTGTAACAATAATCACCTAGCCATTAATAAGTTTTCAATTCTTAAAAGCTACCTCATCAATCGATTCCTAATTATGAAACGACCTGTATGTTATGTTCTGAAGTAACTCTCTTTCAATGAGTATTTTGTTCAATTTGTTTATTGTGATTTTATCGGTTCTGCATTCATCCAAAATCCCAAGGCTATTTCTATGATTACTATCGCTGAATGCACACTGAATAGGATCGTTGTTTGTCGTCACAGTGTAGTATGTGGATTTTTAATCTGCGAGCTACGAGTCCCAGGGAGGGGGGGGGTACGATTTTTCGCTCAAATCTATCAAATTTGACTGAATTTTCTCTACACTGTAAGGGTTGAAAGGCCTAATTTTAAATCGAGTGGCTGGGTGAGTCAGTTGAATTATTTTATTTTAAGTTCATGGGTCAATTTTTTTTTGTCGACGGCTATTCCTGTTACTTCTGTTCCTGCAGATTGACTATCCTGTTTGTCTCAAAAGAGAGGGGGGTTTAGAAATCGCTGACACTATCCAGTCCGACAGCAAAAAAGTTGAATAATACATTTTACAGTTGCGCCAGTTTTCCGAAACAGATGCTGTCTGACAACGAGTGATAAAAGAATTAATGGTTCAGTAAAAAACAGCTCTATACTAGCACTAGTACTGTACTAGCCAACCATCATAGTTTTCTTGTACAGTGCAGGGAATAAGCCTGTCTGCCTTTTAACTCGGGTCTTTTGAAAAAAACGGCTAATATCTGAGATAAACTTCTTACGTTGCAATAAGTAAACACATTTGTTGTGGGAGGGAAACAGTCCACCGATTAGTCAGTTTAAACTTAAACTCTTATACATCAATATTACAGGATTTAGAGTCTCGTAACTCGGAGAAAGTAACTCGCAACTTGCAGATTTAATGATAACTCACAACTCACATCCTGTCAATTCACGTGTAGTATTCATACACTACTGTGATACTCAAAGTTAAAACCCTGAATGGGTCGAAAAGGCTTTTTCTTCCCAACTTTCTTTAAAATTGTTTGAAAATAACTTAAGAGCTGATTGCGGTAGGTAAAACCAATGAAGTATAAGCCCGAGGGCTAGAATCGAATCTCCTTGATAGGATTTGAAGCCAACAAATCCTACCAAAGTTGCATAGCATTGAGCGACCCGCGTGGTTTTTACGCAAATGACAGATTGAAACTAAAATTTACCGCTTAATCTCGAAAAAAATATCACTCGAAAACAAAGGAATTGCTAGATTCAATCCGTCATAAAAAATACAGCGTGTATTTTAAGGCTTCACTTTTTCTTGCTAGAGAAAAGTTAGAGATTCGATTCTAGCCCTTTGGGTAAAACGAAGCTATTTGTCTAGTTACAACTCAATCGTGCATCATAAAGTTAAATGGAAGAAAAGTAAGTAAACGGGATGTGTCAAAGGAAATAGACCTATTCGTTCTTTATTTAACGTCAAAAAGTTCTCTCTCGCAACGATAACAAAAATGGCGAAGAAGATTGACAAAATAAAAACTAAGAAAACCAACAAAAACCATCCAAAAGCCTTCAAAGAATGTTCAGTGTACTTCCACAATGACAGAAGGATTTTACACTCTATCACGATGTCAGTATAACGATGACAACTGCATCTTAACATGTGTATTGTGTAAGCGTTCGCTATCAATGCTCTCAACTACCCGTGTATTAAAAACATTGCATATTATCAAATACGACTGAACGAGAACACGAACTTTTATAAATGCATCGACTGTGTAGGGGTCCCGAAGCTTCGATAAAAGAGATCAAGGAACGAAACTATAGAAAGGCCAAAAAGGATCTAGAAAACAAAGAAGCTAAAACCACGGTACAACCACTAAACTCCGACATCGAAACAAGAAGAAAACGTTTAATCATCCATGGGATCGAGCATGGAATAAGAAGAGAAGACAAAGAGACAGAAGGGCGGCTTGCATATCAAGAAGACGAAGAAAATAATAAAGGCCTGCAAGACAATATCGACGTCACTTTGCCACCGTTAACGCATCATCACCATATCGGTAAGCCCGAAAACGATAAACATTGACCAATCATAGCCTCGTTTCAAAACAAATTTAACAAAGACTGGATAATGAGGAATCTTTATAAGTTGAGAGATGCTGCAGAATTTCAGCATAACGGAAAATTTCACTTTCAAAGAAAGGAAACAAATTAAAGAGTTTCACGAAGAAGCTAAAACGAAATGCTGAAAACATCAAACACTGATCTGATCCCTATTTCATCTAGCGTGTAAAAAGAAACTCCAGAACATCCATTCGTCCTGCAAAGATTTAACAAGAGTAAAGTAGAAACGTTCAAATTATATCATCTTAAATTGTAATAAAGCTTAGCCGTCAATGCTATTTTAAATGCTTGTGAAAGAATGACAGGGTTGCATAGTTGCAAAGAAACTAAAATGCTTGAGCAACGACACAAACACCAATAACAAAGAGAAAGAAGATACAAGGAGAAGGCGAAGAGACTGAACTCCGATGGAAAACATTTATTAAAGGACTTAGTTAATTGGACAATTGACAAACTAGCAGAGTTTTCAGAATGTATTTGAGTATTATCAGGTGACGATGTAAAAATTGAGTCCGTAATGAGATTAGTGGCCGATCAACGGATTAGAATAGGTGGATTAACTTCTCTCGTTGCTCCCAAGAGAGATCCATTGTCTTCTCATTGTTACAAGAAAAATCTGTAAATGACTCTGCGCACTCCTCGTTTAGTTTTTTCATTGTTTTTATAAGGACAATTTTCCAATTTATACAGTTTCGAAAACGAATTTGTCCTATGATTCGATCAATTTTGATGATTTTGCAAATATTTTAAATCCTGCACTTAAGTTTTAGCATCAACAAACGCTAGACCAGTTTTAATGTAAATTTTTAATCTTTTGTCAATGGCAATCTTCAGATAAGTGAAAATTAACGTATGGTCTATAACTAAGAAACTATCGATGGGTCACGAATGGGTTGCATACTGGTGAAAGAAGACTGTATTTAGAATTAGGAAAATAAATTTCAAATTATTTGGCTAATTTCTGCATTGGATAGAAAGGGCTAAAAAAGTGCATTTTCTTATTTAAAATGTACCACGTGATACGTAATGACCAATGAAAATGTTGAAAGTAATGATTTTTTACAACTTTTTTACAACTTATCAAGTTTTAATTGCTAGCAAACTCGTAAAAAAGTTTGATAACCTAACGAGGAGTGTTTTCTATGAGTTCTTAATCCACCTATTCTAATCCGTCGGGCCGATTTTGAAGTTGATGAAACAAGAAAAATTAGTTTTTTAATGTGAACATTTTCAGCGACTTTTGAGTAGATCTTTTTTGTACTCCGTTGTTTCCGGAAGATATTCTATATTAGATATTGTTTGATTTTCTTGGAAGGATTAGGAAATAAAAAAGGTCAATTTTGGATTAAATTTTTCATAACTATTATAGCAATTAAATTATTGACCCGTTAGGAATAGGACTGTACATACTGGGACGTGAAGCAAAATGTCAAGTAACGATATAGCCTACAAAAGGACACATGCAAACGTACGGCTTGTGAAAATAGTGAATCGTAAAGAGTATGTACAACGGTAACGAAATCATTTGCAATGTTTTTAGAAATACATATGAGAGTCCTTCATGGACTACCAAGACTCCCCTGAACTGGAAATTGTTGACGTTTTTTTTTTTTTTTCATTTTAGGTTCCTTACTTGTGAAGTGCTTTTCATTAAAAGTGCTGAGAAATCGTTCAAAAATAAAAGACGACTTTCCTCACAATGTGGTCAACCTCTCATCAGGTTATTATCAAATTTATTATCATTAAGATTTTAAGCGAAAAGAAAATCTGAAAACGAATTTTATGGCAGTATAAAGATTCTAACTTGACGTGGCTTGAACATTGCCAAACAGGGCATCCCTTTTTCACTGTTTCATGGTAAGAGCTCGAATCTCAATCCCAATAAAATTAAACTTTGCAGGCTTAGCGGGAGTATTTTTTAAAGGCTTTGTGTGTATAATGTGCTTTTGAAAAACTCATATTTTTAAGAAACAAGCGCTGATAGTGTTGTTTTCAATGTATTAGTTTGAATTTTGAATCAACCCTGTTTTGAGTCATTAACAAAAACATGATTATGATGTCATCAAATACGGGGGATTTGATGGCATCATAATATAAAGACTTTCACCGAGAATGCAATCTAATCTCCTGGAAAAATCTGACATCAGCAAGTAGTATAAATCGATTTTTCTATATTACTCATTAGACGTATGCTTCAAACTTTAATTTTTTACCAGTTGGATTTGCTGACCTCTACTTCCTATACAAAACTTTCTTGTTTCAACTAGGGCAGAAGCTAATTTTCTACATATTGGCATGACTAAACTATTTATTTTATTTGGACATAACGCCATCAAAACCCCCGTTTTTGATGACGTCATTATATATTTTTTGTTAATAACTCATAATAGGGTTGATCGCTATTTTTCAGCCCGGCAACATTCTTAAACGACTTGCCAACACGCGCTAACGAGCAACTAAGTGCAATATTTTTGTAGTTAAGGGGAGTTACAGTTAATGAGATAAGGTTCGTTGACTGAACAGAAAAATTATTTGAATATGCAAAATCACGTTTTCCAAACTGTACATTGAAGCAGGAGTATGTAGAGGTTACACACCTTTTAAATTCCTCTCATATCACACACTCTTGAATGTCATTCCGATACTTAGTGAATCTTTGAGATTTAGAGAATGGAGCTCCAACCAAAAGCAGCTGATTTTTATCCCCCATTTTTAGTTCCTTCATCTTATCCCGCATACATATTCCCACCGGGTCACTGAGAGACCTACTCTATCAAAACAGAATCATTCCTTAAATAAAACTCATTGGGCTTGATTCACTCCCCCGTGCCTCGAGAGGAACCACAAATATTAGCAAAACACCATAAGTGTAAAGATCATAGTCTAAATGCGTGAGAAAAAATTATTCATGTCAGTATTAATGCAATAATTATGATCATTAACTCATTTACAAGACGAGTTCTATTTTCAACGATTTCTGAAAACCGGTTCAAACAATATACAGGGTGTCCCTAATTAAAGTATCGAGTCGAAACACAACTATGAGTAGAAAGTTTTATGTGCGTGTTCACAAAATTGTATTTTAAGCTCTCCCTTTTTTTTCTTTGTCATTACGATTAATTTATACGTTGTAACCATTGAGTTTCAAGCCGAAGGCTAGAGGTCAATCTCTAACCTTTCTCAGGCAAGAAAAATTGAAGCCTTAAAATATGCGCCGTATTTTTGATGACGGATTGAATCTAGCAATTCCTTTGTTTTCGAGTGATATATTTTTCAAAATGAAGCGGTAAATTTTAGTTTCAATCTGTCATTTGTGTAAAAACCAGGCGGGTCGCTCAAGGCCGCGCAAATTTGGTAGGATTTATTGGCTTCAAATCCTACCAAGGAGATTGACCTCTAGCCTTCGGCTTGAAACTCAATGGTTGTAACTACCTTTTTTAATAAGCCTGTGTGATGGAGAACATTCTTATATTTTAGCGATAACACACACAAACTTTTCTACTCAATCGCATGTTCAAACTCGATACTTTAATTAGGGACACCCTGTATTTAACAGAACAGGCCGTAACGCTATCAAGAAAATACCACCTTTGAAAAATCAACAAAATAAAAGTAAGAAAGACAGCTGGTCGATCGTATCCCAAAAGAATACTCGCAGGGGTAGTGTTGCACTCTTTTTTCATCGATTGGAAACTGCAAAGAGGCCTTCACAAGGAAGGGAAGGTTTCACCTTCAGTGACGCAACAATAGGTTTCATTGTTGCTATAGAATTGGCAATGAAGTCACCTGCCCAGTTAACAAGAATGATGTCAACATTTCCTAAAACTGATGTTTGATAGATGTATTCGAAAAGTATCGTGGAAACCGGAAGCGGTAACGAGAATTGAATTTATAAGGGTAGTCCATCATAACTATCTCTGATGCTCGTTAGGTGACAGAGAGCAACCATGTGGTTAAGGTTTTAATGACCTTAATACCTATCCCACCCTTTCAACACCATGATGCCAGTCTAGAAGAAAAAAGGAAGAGGACATATAAAATATTTGAAATCTGAAAAATACGATAAATTATAATTCATTGGACAATAGAGACCAAATAAATGTTCATTAAAAGTTGAAAAGTGGACGAATGGCAAACTTATCTTAAGAAAAACAGATAAAAACAAACAGATTTAAAAAGAGAAAATTCAATAAACTTACCGATTCTCCTTCTGTACAAAACACATTAACAGAACCTTAAACCAGTGGTTGCTTTAGTTTAATGTCAAGCGAGCAGCAGAGACTATTATGATTGACCATCCTTATCATTCAATTCTCATTAGCACTTCCGATTTCCACGATACTGTCTGAATGCATCTATCAAGCATCAGTTTGAGGAAATGTTGACATCATTCTTGTTAACTGGTCAGGTGACTTCATTGCCTATTCTATAGCAATAATGAAACCACTTGTTACATCACTGAAGGTAAAACATTCCCCTTTATGTGTGAGCTTCTCTACACCTTCCAACCAACGAAAGAAAGAGTACAACACTTGCCCTGTGTCTACCCTTCTACGAAATAAGCGAGCTGTTGTCTCCTGAGTTGTTTTATTCTGAGCATCACTTCTGATATCCAAAATACTGTCTCATATCAATGACATAAGCTTTTAGAAATGGCGACATCATTATTCTTACTGGAACCTGGTGACGTCACGGCTACCATAGGGACAAATAAATCTACTAATATATCATTGAACGTAAAACATTTCCTTATAAATGGGATTGCTCCACCATGGTACTTTGCTTTTGAAAATTTCTTTCAATATGTTTGAATAAAAATTTGTACTTTTTTGTCTCGGAATGCGGTTAGAATTCAAATGGTCTAATAAAGAAATAGTCAACCCAAACAACTTTAAGGAGGTGTAATTTCCAGAGAAAAGAGGGGTGTGATATGGAGTTTCCATAACTAAAAAAAATTTCATGCCTTGCTGGTAAAATCCAAAGGAAATTCAAATAATAGTGTAGGATATACATGAGAAAGGCGTTTCTAGATTAATCATAACCCAAAGATTTTGTTTTTGCAAGGGTTTCTACAGATATGTAACAGAATAATTTTAGGGATCTTTAGTTGGATACTTGACGTTGAAGATATTCCAAATTTATCCATAGATATTTTTATGTTAAATGAGTAAAGAGAGAACTTAACACCGCAAAGAAATGAGTGGTTGCGAAGAAAATTTACCACCTCATATTTAAATGATTTTGTAAAGGGAGAACTTATCAGCATAAAGCCTAATAAGAAAGAAAGGCATCGAAAAAAAATCATGAAATAGTGACACCTTTAAACTCAATTGAGTATAGAGAAAACTCGGCCCAATTAATTGATTTTATATCATGGTATAAAATTGATTTCCAGTTCAAGGAAGTGCCTAGCTGAGAATTTTATCCTCGTAATTTGGAGAGAGAATTTACCACGCACAATGTTACACTTAAGGCGCGAGACTTTCAAACAACTCAGTGGCACTGCGACAGTCGGCGATACGTGCAGCCAAACTGGACAGCTCCTTCTTCTTCTTGGGAAAAAGCGTCAGGAGCCAGTACAGCCAAAGGATATTCGTACAAGGTTTATTCCTCGTCCAATCACCTCTGTAAAGAAAAAAATTCTGTCGTAAAATCTAAAACTCACAATATATTTGACAAATATGGTTACCGTATTACTTCGAATAAACGCCCAGGGCGTTTATTATATTTTTAAAGATTCTAGGAGAAGCGTTTGAAGTTTTTTATTAAAGAAAGGGGCGTTTATTGAATAATCTTTAACCGAGGTTATTTTAATAAAGTAAATGGGGGCCTTTATTTGCCTTTTCGTTTTCTTGTTTTTCTTGCCACTTCTTTCAAATAAACGTTCTCCTAAAGGGAAGTTGTCTATTCGAAGGGGACGTTTGCTTTAGGGGGCATTTATTTAAATCTTTTCCTTTCCCTCCCGGACGTTTATTTGAAGGGGTGTTTAAGAGAAGGGGGACGTTTATTTGAAGTAATACAGAACTATTTGCAATATAGTAGAGGGCCAAGCCTAGGGTCCCGTGACATCTTTTCTACGACCTAACCATTTTTAGTCTATCCCAAAGAACAGTATATTACAAGATATTTTTGAGAGGGAGGACGTGGATTAGGCCCGGGATAACTTTTTATGACCAAAGTAGTGACGCCATAGGCAAAACTGCAAGGAAAAATAAGAGGTAGAGAAATAGCTGATTTTTAAAAGTCAAAATAAACGAGAATGATTGAAATCATCTGAAAGAGCATGAAATTCTGAGCAAAAAAATGTATTACAACAACTCTCTGACTAAAACACACAAAGAAATACAGCCGCTTGAATTTCAAAAACATACCGACGTCGTCAGTACGATCAAGAAAAGATTTGACGTCAAATCACAGTAGAGCTGACAGTTAGTTGATCTTAAAGCGGCTGTATTTCTTTGTGTGTTTTAGTCATAGAGTTGTTGTAATACAATTTTTGCTCAGAATTTCATGCTTTGTCCGTTGGTACCAATCATTTTCGTTTATTTTGACTTTTGAAAATCAGCTATTTCTCTACCCCTTATTTTCCCTTGCAGTTTTGCCTATTGCGTCACTATTTTGGTCATAAAAAGTTTTGCTGGGCCTAATCCGCGTCCTCCCTCCCAAAATTATCTTGTAATATAATGTTCTTTGGAATAGACTAATAATGGTTAAGTCGTAGAAAAGATGTCACGGAACCCCAGGCTTGGCCCCCTACTAATACTCCTATTTGAAGTTATGAGAAAGTTTTCAGATTAAGCGCTTCTGTCTTATCATTTCGAGACAAATAGCCGAGTGGCTAGATTGTTAAAAAATAGAGAGTTCACAGATCTTTGTGACAATGATTAACAAGTGAAAGAAAATCTTACTGGAGAGCTTTATGCGTTTCTTCAAGCAGATAACGAAACCCATTATGAACATCCTCATCCTCTTCAAACAAGTCCGCGAAAAGAGCGTACAGGTCGTTGCAATGAACGCCCTCGTGGACAACAAAATCATCATCGTGTATTTCATGTCGCATGCAGGAGAAGTCCAGCAAAGAAACCCTGATATCGGACTTAGGAACCCCCTGAAACTCCATGTGTGTGTCATCCCTCGGCACCTGTTTGCAAAGAAAAAAATTAATACATAATATGTAGTCATTTCATATTTTTCATTCATCAGCTCACATTATAATTGAACCTCGTATAATTAGACTGTGATTTTGTGGTTAGTCCAAGCTCAAATTTAAGGTCTAAAATATAAAGATTTGGTGATTACCGTTTGAATAACAATATTCGTAGGATGCAAACTCCGAATCTCTCCATCAAAAAGAAATTCGAGGCTTGCCAGACCCTCAGCAAGTTGATAGATCATCGACTTGATGTGAGCTGGATGGGTAGGTGGTCGATTATTCAACAATGCTTCCTTGGCAACTCCATCAAACCAAGTGATCAGATACATTTGGTCATCAGGAAATTCGGTTGGATGTGTTCCCAAGTCAATGCCCGAATTATTTGCCAGATATCCATTGAAAAGAGACGAAAACCTCTCGGGGAACTTTCCGCGTGCAAGTACTTCCCTAAATTGAAAAAGAAGAGACAAATCTTTAAATGAGGAGAAATTATGCTGGAAGCGGTGACTGTGGTGTAGGAAACCTTATCAATTGATTCGCTAGCTTATTTCATAGGATAGGATTTTCAATTCAATTTACAGAAAGTAATTGTTCAAAGATGTGAAAGTTTTTCTTTAAGAAGACATTCATCATAAAATTTGTTTCTTTGTTATAATTCTTGGAATTACTTAGGAATAGACGATATCGGATTTAGATAAATGCAATGCATTCTGGTTTCTAGGGACTCTCAAAGGAATTATAATCTATTATAAATGATCTATTATAATTCCTTTGAGAGTCCCTAGAAACCAGAATGCATTGCATTTATCTAAATCCGATATTGTCTATTGGAAAACTCTTTTCCAATGATTTCCCATACTCATATCCCAATTCTCGAAAGAGAAAAAAAAATCATAAAAAGTTGATTACTGCAGTGACGTAAAAAGAAATCATGTATAAAAACACGAATGTTACGAAATAGGCTGATTATGGCGTATACCATCCCAATTAGCTGAATTCTGCTTAAAATCTATGAAACAGGGCTGACTTATAAAATTCAGAAGAGCTCTCTTTGAAATTTTGCCATTCCAAAAGTAAATTTAAAGAAAAAACAACAAATTCTATTTTAGAGCTCATTTTCAAAGAATTTTTCTTAATCGCCAAACTCATACCCAGGACCATTTGATCACTTATTTAATTTACTGATCCACGTGATACAATGGTAAGCGCTCTGAAATCATAAAAAGTGAGCTTAGGGGCTGATTTCGACCCTGAAATGTTACAAAACTGTGGCCGCTGTTGAAACAATGCAAACAACATACGCTTACCTTTCAAGCACAGGAAACGCGCCAAGACGATGCTGAAACGAGAGAAATAACACTTTCTTTTTAGCCATAAGTTTCATCAAGAATCTTTCAGTCTCAAGAAGTTTGAAAATGAAGGAAATTCAGTAAATAAATAAACATAAGGGACAACGGACATAATTGCTCGATTAATGACATTAAAATTGTTGGACACGCATCAAATAAATTTCATTTGAGACTCAAAGAGTCATTATTAATTTCTAAAGACAGGCCTGACATTATTAACGTACAGAAAAAATCTGTACCTTTGCACTTGTTTAAGTGATGTTTTTGTGGAAGAGGGCATAATAAATTTCTAGTTTGTTATTTTTTGATTTTCTTGATTTATTTGACTAATCTGTTAATTTTTTTACTTTTAGACTAGATAATGCTCAAAGAAATGAGCGAAAGATCTCGTAAATGATGGTGTTTTTCCCTCTCTGAAAAAACATAAGGGAATTATTATTACTTTCTCTTTTTGAGACACCATATGAGGTGAAGAGCAGGCGAGAAAGTAAGATGAATGTGTAACTAACATACCTGAGATTCCCCTATCATATTGGCGGACTTGAGAAATGATAAAAGTATCTTTTAATAGTCATGACGTTGCGATGAAAAAGTTTGAGATACGAATTGAAAAAATAATTAAATGTAAGACGAAGTCGTAACAAATTACTGAAGTTTCAAAACTTGATGAAAACCAGCGCATTTCTTTTAAGAAAGGCGATGTGAATCAAAAGAAGTAAATGTCGTAAATTGCATTTGAAAAAAAAAACAAATTGTCTTACCTATGACAAAGTGCCTCTCTGTACGCTTCTAACGTCGACGTATCCTGGTCATTGCCGTCACCGAACGGCAGAACCTTGATCAACATCTCTTCTTCACCAGGGCTTTGAGAAACAAAAAGATAAGAAAGCGTCGTCTTTCCAACAAAACGCTTAACGTTCAACAATGCCTCCTCCACAGGGACGTAGTCTGCTGGAGTGAATCCAGTCAAGTCATGAAAACGATCAATCGTTGTCAGGGGGAGCTGGTCGGCCTCAGGAACATCGGGAACGGTTTCATCAATGTCTTGGATAGACTGTTCGTCTGCAGGATTCGGATCTATTTCAAAAAATAGTTTCATCAAAGTAAAATGAAGTAATGGGAATTAATTTGAGATAAATCCTCACACGTTCCTCAGACTATTAACATTGCATTAATCACAAGAACAAATTAGATACAATGGTTCGAATTACAGAGAAAAATATCTTTATAGTCAGAGCCTTTATGGAAAAAAAGCACACAATCATTCGTTATCAACTTATTAAGTCAATTCCCAAAACGGTTAACCCAGTCATTTAATTGCAAAGTAGTAGCATAAAAAGGATTAGACACGGATGGGTAAATATTTTCAAATAATAAAAATAGTTTCACCATTCCCTCTGTTGAGAAGCTCTCGTTTTATGAAGATAAAGGGAAAAGGCAGAGAGACTTACCGATTTCCATTTCTTCTTCATCATCCAGAAATTCGTCAGAAGTCTCCTCGTCTAGAGTTTGAGAAAAAGAAGGCCATTTATAAGTTGGTGTGAACATAGTATAACTATAAGAAAGTCGCGGCTGGAATGTTAACTGCCGGGGAGAGGTACCTAGGCAAATAGAAAGTACGGGTATATCGTCTTTTCAATTAATTGATGCTCTATCTCTGTTTCTGAGCTCTATAGAACGTCAACATTGCCAGTTTATTATTGGTAGATAGTTTTTGAAATTCTCTCTAACTTTCTTTACCACAAATTTTTTGTTGTTCGATATCTTTTAATCCAGGCCCAATCGAACAATTTGAACAAATTTTAGAAATATTTTTCGGGGTATTTTGAGTAAATAATACTTTTTAGCCAAAATAAAAGAGCTGAATTCAAAAGGACAACTTTCTTGTCACTTTGAATTTTGAATTTCGAAGTTACGGTATGAGCTTGAAATTTTTACAGTATTATATTGAAGTACTTTTTGTTTTGTTTGATTTCTTAAAAAGATTTCACTGAAATATTGTAAAGCCATTCAAGGCACTATATTATTTTTTGAGTTTATCATCAGCCCATAATCTTTGTGCTTTTTTAGATTTTTTATCGCCGATCTTTACTTTATGATGATTTCATAATGCAAGGGCATATCATTAATTTCTAAAACGCAACAAGAAGTAATTCTTAACGACAAACCAACAAAATTGATCAGAAGATGCTACATTCATTGATTTCTTAATCTGCAATGGTAATTGAATCCCCTTGAAAGATAATAACATTGCAGCATGTATTTTCAATCAAATGTTTTCCAATTCAAATGTTGAGCTGCGTTGAAAGGGAAGTAAACCTGGGGAAGAACCTTTGACGATAATTTCTAATTATAAAGAAAGAACAAAGGAGTTTATAACCTACCAGGTTCAGGAAATATCTGGTCCCTGTGGTTGGTGCAATCTAAGATTACAATGTTCTTTTCGTGCGTCACGTAGAGCTCGACTAAGTCAGCAATGAACTCCGAATATCTATTCCTCTTCCGCGTAATTTTAAAATCGTATTGTCGATGGGCCTTCGTGTAGTCTGGTACAAATGCGAGCCAACTGAAAATATAAACAATTTATTGAAAAAAGAATGTATCTTTTTTTGAGATTTATCTTTCCGACATCTTGTATAAACCGTAACGTATTTGACAGAATCTTGCACTCCATCTTTCTTAGTCTTTTGTGTGCTTAAGGGCAGGACTTGTTGTCATATGCTTTTTGACCATTTCGCTACAGATATTCCTTTGATTGCAAGATGCTGACATTCTTAACTTTTTTTGAGCTAACTACATGTGGTTGAACCGCACGAAATATACCACGGGTCCAAAGGATTTTGCCTCTACTAATTCTCCGATGGATTCAAAACTCGTTTTAAATAAAAAACAACAAAACTTACATTCCAGAAGGAGTACCACGGCGTCGACTTCGGCCACTCTAAAATTGGAAAGATCGATATTTGAGTACTAAGTTGTTGGAAACGTATGGAAACCTTTTAAAGCATAGTGGTTTGAAATTTATTGTTTTCATGTATCTAGAGAAAAAATCAAGGGTATGGAGAAATGGAGAGAGAAAGTGTTTCGCCATCCTCCACCGACCTCTACCTACATGTGGATAGCTGACAAATGAGAAGCCTTTATGTCAAGTTCATCTTCACTCGAAAAAACATTCTCAATAGATGAAATATCTAATGAAAATGTATCGCCCTCCACGGACAGCTATGTACTTAATCATTCCTGCTCCTCATAATTTGATATTTATGTGTCACTTCAGAGCGCTTGTCAAAAGCGTGAATGGCTTTCAAATTGATATCAGAAAGAAAATCCTTTTTTCGTTCCTAAAACACTTTCGATTGGATTGGGAGGTAGACCAATGATTAATCTTCAGCTAGCCCGTGCACTCGAGTGAAATTTCTCGATTTAGCTTGCCAAAAAATGAAAACATATCATTTCAACGTTGCATTGAAAAATGTCTTCAGAATGGAATAGGAAGACGAAACGAAGTTTATCATAGTGGACTAGGTTATATAGCGGTAGTCGTGCCTTCCGACATGGGATAGGCTAACTGATTTTTAATATTCTTTTGATATTTCAATATTCTAAAAAAGCTGAGTTTTCTTTTTGAAATATGTCAGCGTAACGAAGCAAGGTTAAAGTTTTGGATAATTTCCTAATTTTTTTTTGTCGAAAAAAGGAGAAGGGTGCTAAAATTGGCGATCAGAGACGAGTTCCTGGTGACCTTGCCTTTTGGCACCTGAAGAAATCGGCTGCTAATGGGGAGTGGAAACTATTGCAGATGCCCCAAAATACGAGCATTTCTTTATACCTTTCGAATTGGGATGAGTCTCCCTCTAAAAACCATCTCTTGTTGCCCTACTCTCTTCCTGAACACGACATTCATGAAAATCATATTTATGTCTTCAAATGGGATTGGCTGAAATAATGAAAGAAGAGATGTTAATTTTGAAACTGAATGTGATTCAATATATTGAGACTGGTTTGGTCCTCTTTTTGAGGTAACTTGAGAATGGTGCTTTTGTAATCGTAATCAAATTACAGTTACAGTTTGAAAAAGTGCTCAATATTTCTTTACATATGACCCATAAATGTTAACATAATTGCAGACACTATGACAAACAAGACTGAGTCAAAGTTGAACTTACCAGGAGCAGTTCTTTGAGCCTGCCATCTCTGTCTTTCTTTGATTTAGACTAAAAAGAGAGAAAGAACGGAATCTTATCATAAAGAATATAATTTTCAAAGAACACACAAGAGCTGTTCAAGCCCAGCCTACAACCTTTTCCCGATAGGAAATGGTTACGTTTATGTATTGTTTGTTTGCAAAGGCATAGATAAAAAGAATGAGTGAGTGTTATATCCTATTTCCACAACTTCATCTGAGCAAAGATTAGTCTGATAAAAATTCTGAAGGTAACACAAACATTAAACCAGAGGTTTGCGTGAATTAGTAAATGGGCCTCTTCAGTTGCGTGAATGCGTGAAAATTAAAAACTGCGTGAATTTGCGAATTGGAAGACTTTACGTAAACAGAAATTGCACGAATTTGGGAAACAAATTGCGTGATTACGTGAATTTAAGGTCCGCAAGGGTCCATCAAAAATAAGTTTTGTGTGCGAAAAAAGAGATTTTAGATTTACATATAGATGCTACCATTGAACAAAAATAATGAGATCCCTTGAATCGAAATACTTTATACTCCATCAAACCAATGAAATTGTTGGTATCTGTTTAGTTTATTATATCATCGTAATTTACAACACCTGAACCAAGGGTAACGATAATTCGAATAGAAAAAGTGCCCGGCACTACAATCACCGTTCTCTATATTCTTGTGAGTGAAACAAGATTCGCAAAAATGCGACTAAATATTTCCTTAAAAATTAAGGTCATTATTGACATATACTAGCAAGTAGCTGTCGCTAAGAATGCCCCGCAGAGCTTCCTATCGAAATATCCCTAAGTAAGCAAAATTACGCATGTGTAGATTTTAAATTCGTTTTATCGATAAAATTTAAGTTTGAAGAAGAAAGCTTGGTTTCAACTTTACTTTTGAGATGACATGGGATAGACGGTCGCTCACATCTCAAAAAGAGAAGTTATCACTCACATGTTATCACAGTGAAAACGCCAAAAGTCTGAAATTTATTTGATTCTTATAAAGTAGACACTTATAATAAAAATAAATATGGTCATCTTTTTCGCCATACTTTGTTTACTTTTTAAGACTTAATTACCGAAAGATATATTGCCTTCAATCAAGAATTATTGAATTGATTCTTATAAAGAAAATGCTTATAATAAAGATAAATATGCTCATCTTTTTCGCCATCCTTTGTTTACTTTCTAATAACTAATTACCGAAAGGCATATTGCCTTCAATCAAGAGTTATTGATTTGATTCTGATAAAGAAAATGCTTATAATAAAGATAAATATGTTCATCTTTTTCGCCATCCTTTGTTTACTTTCTAATAACTAATTTCCGAAAGATATGTTGCCTTCAATCAAGAGTTATTGATTTGATTCTTACAAAGAAGATGCTTATAATAAAAATAAATATGCTCATCTTTTTATCCATCTTTTGTTTACTTTCTAATAACTAATTACCGAAAGATATATTGCCTTCAATCAAGAGTTATTGATTTGATTCTTATAAAGTAGATGCTTATAATAAAAATAAATATGCTTATCTTTTTCGCCATCCTTTGTTTACTTTGTAAGAACTAATAACCGAAAGGCATATTGCCTTCAATCAAGAGATATTGATTTGATTCTTATAAAGTAGACTTTCTTAAGGCGCTAAAACGGGCGTCAGTCAGGGCGTAGGGAAGGCGTTTTGACACTGATAATTATTATGGAGAAAGCCCGTTTTAACAAATATTTCCCTTTTGGAAAACGGGAAATATTTAAAAAGTCATAAGATGTGTATCCAAATCATTATGAAACATGCCACATTTTTGTTTGAACGATGTTTTTATGCTTATATGTCTTATACAAGTTCCCTATCCCTTTCCGTGCCGGTGTCGACATGAACACTTTCCATTTCTTTGCCGCGGTTTTTTTAAGTTTATTAGTAGTTCCATTTTGAACTTGATTTCATTAAATAGTTGAATAAATAAAATATATTTCAAAGATGTTTTTCATAATTATAAATTTTTCAACTCAAAGTAAAAGCAAAGCTAAATGTGATAGTAAACTAGGGCAAATAGGTTTGCAATTTTGGCAATTTCTCGAGACCTCTTACAAACATCTTTAAAATATGAACATAGAATTTTGATCATAGTTTAGAAATGCGATTTAGAGGGTTTTGGGCATGAATTCAATTGATAGAATTTTTACAGTTTGCCCCCGGTTGTTAGAACGCAGGTTAATTGTTTAATTGTTTC
This sequence comes from Clytia hemisphaerica, assembly GCF_902728285.1. Classification (NCBI taxonomy): domain Eukaryota; kingdom Metazoa; phylum Cnidaria; class Hydrozoa; order Leptothecata; family Clytiidae; genus Clytia; species Clytia hemisphaerica. The sequence goes on along the minus strand of NW_027103748.1, from coordinate 1,853 downwards.
CGATTATGGTATAGCAAAACTGCATTAATTTAGAAAATTTAGAAAAAAGAAGAAAGATCTAATCAAAAGTTGAAGAATCTCATTCTTTGCCTCCTGTTTTTAAAGCCTTTGATTGGTCCAACATCTTCTGTTTTGGGGGCTAAGATGAGGTCATTGAAAATTATGGGTTTAATTTTTCTGACTTGAAAAACTGCATAAAAATGAAAAATTTCATCACCGTTGAAGAATGTTGAATTTTTGGTTAATATATAAACTAAAAGTCTAAATTTGGCCACACCGCCGCTTACGTTTTTTTCTCAATATACAAGAAAATTTTATAAACATAGAAAATTCCATCAACATTATTGTAGAATGTTATTTTTTCGTCAATTTTCCCTAAGAAACCCAAACTTATCACAAAATAAAATGAATCATTTTTATTTCTCAATTTTGTTACTAGTCTCACAAAACCTATATTTTTCGTTACAAGGGTCTTACAATTTCTACAGAAAGTTAATTTTCAGACTTCTACAGATTCTTATTAGATCATAAACTTTTCATTTATGTTTTTTGTTTTAATCTCATATTTTATTTCTCTATTTTGTTTTCCTTGATTGTTAATTTATGTCAGTGCACACACTATATTCACTCCAAGTTAAGAAATATCTCGCTCGCAATGTTTTCTCAAGTTTCTAGAACAGAAGCAGCACCCCTGTCTCACAGCCCAGGTTGAAGTTTTGTTCTCAGTGGAGATAAAAGTTTCTATTGAAATCTTAATGGGGATTGAAGTTCTATTGTTTCTCAGCTCAAAGAATTCCAGTGGGGATGAAAATCAGAGTCAATTTCCCAGTGGGGCTGAAATTTTAGGGTTTTTTTCCACCAGGGACAGAATTTTGGGCAAACTTTTCAGTGGGGCCGGGAACAGCGGATATGTTGACAAAGAGGTGTGAACCATATCTCTGTCAAATTACACAAAGCCTTTTGTGTCTAGAACAGATCTCAATACATAGGCAATATTATGTCAGATTTATATCACTTTATCTTTTACCGAAAAATTGGTCAAAAACCGGTATTTTCAGGATTTTGAGTCGAAGAAGCTTTTACAAAAGTTTTCTGAAAATCTTTTCTTAATTTGATCATACCATCTAAGGAAAAAAAATTCCAAAACGTTTTTTCTTCGCCGAAAATAAGGTCTTCAATGTTGAAATACGCTCCTTCGCAAAAATCATCAGTTTCTTCTCCATCAAAATTTAAGGAATAGTTAGCCTAACAGAAAATATATAACATGCCATAGTTTTGTTGGCTACATCAGGCAAATCTATACTTTGTAAATGGCAAATATGAAAAATTCACTATGGTCCAGAGCCCTTAAATGAAAATTTCATCACTTTTCCTTGATTTTTCTCAAACATAACGAAGAAAGGTACGGGAAAAAAGAAAGTCGAAAAAAGAGAACTACAATCCAGAGATTACGAGCCCTGAATCTCGTAGAGTTCAGCTTATAAAAAAATTTAGAACACATCCAAACGTCATCGATTTTAAAAACAAATTACAAAGTTATTTAAAAAGATTGTAAAAAACGACCAGCAAATATAATCATAAATGTTGACAATGTCCCAAAATCAACAGAGGATGCGAATGAGAGTATTGAAAAATTAAAATCAGGGAAAATAGATCAATCCAAAAACTCCATCCATGGTATATAAAATCAAGAAAAACTTACATTGTTCATCGAATACATGTTGAAATATTTGGCGATTCTCGCAAGGTGCTTCTCCAACAACAAAGGTTTCAAAAAGCAACAGCTGTAACATCAACACACAAATTTATAAAAAAGTTAAAACAATGCAGCCAAGATTAGAAAAATTTGATTG